>NW_028252540.1:0-124411 GCF_964263255.1 Lissotriton vulgaris | reverse complement strand
TAAGACTGTATACGCCTGCCGTTGGCAGAAATTTGTAGTATACTGTACCAAAAAGTCCATTGATCCTCTTTCTACTGTCCTTTTATTCATTCTAAACCTTGCCCAGCAGGGCTCTGCTTTGGGAACTCTCAAGGGTTATCTTTCTGCTCTGTCTGCTTTTTTTCAGCTGCCAGAGCAGCCATCTCTCTCTTCAAGTCTCCAATTGTAAATAGATTTCTAAAAGGGATGGCTCACTTATTTCCACTCACGCCCTTTGTTATGCTACAGTGGGACCATAATTTGGTTCTTACCTATCTGATGTATGCACCCTTTGAGCCTCTGCACAATAGTCCCCTCCGGCTGTTGACCATCAAAACAGCCTTCTTAGTGGCGATTACATCTGCCCGGAGGGTGAGTGAGTTGCAGGCGCTATCTTGCTCGCATCCTTCTCTTATGTTCTTTCCAGTCAAGGTGGTGCTTCGCACCAGAGCATCCTTTTTGCCAAAGGTTGTGACCCCGTTCCATCTGGGTCAGTCCATCACTTTGCCCAACTTCTTTGCTCCCCCGCATCCCTCTAAGGAAGAGGAGCATCTCCGCTTATTGGACCCAAAAAGAGCGTTGTCGTTCTACATTGACCGCACAAGAGTTCCGGGTGGATGTCCAACTCTTTGTGGGGTACGTGGGAGCAAAGAAGGGAAGGGCTGTGCAATAAAGAACCATCTCTCGCTGGGTCATTTGTTACGTCAAAATCTGTTATGCCTTGGCAAAGAAGCAGCCCCCATAGGGATTAAGGGCCCATTCCACCAGGGGAAAGGCTGCGACTACGGCCTTGGCTCAGGGGCGGGGCTGAGGGGGCCCAGTCCAAGACATCTGTCAGGCAGCGACGTGGGCTTCTTTGCACACGTTCGCAAAACATTACTGCCTTGATGGACAGGTACGCAGGGACTAACATTTTGCCCGTTCAGTCCTGCAAGACTTCTTAGTTTAGGATGTCATTCAACAACCCAAAATTACCTACCTTCGGTACCGCATTATCTGGTAGACTCTCTATCTACCTGCAGATTACGTACATCCCCACCCATGCCTCCCCGCTTTGTGGACTGATAATATAGGACTAGGGTTGTGCCTCCACCCCCTTCCAGGTCCCTAATTTTGTTCACAACTAAGCCAGTTAATTTGTGACTCTGCGCTTGTGGCGTGGAAAAAACCCAAAAGTACAGACGTTACTGACGCCGACAACCTCGCACAGAGCTGAATGGTGCCACCCGACGTCGCGCGCAAGGGGTCTTGATCAGCAAAAGTTTCCAGATCCAGCCTGACACCTGGGAAATTCAAAGGTAAGGAATCTGCAGCTAGATAGTCTCTACCAGATAATACATTACCAAAGGTAAGTAACTTGTTTATCTATTCTTGTGGAAGTCTTATGAACATTAGAGTAAAAAGTGTATTGTCTTTCCATCCCATGTAATTCACTCCAGATCTCAATGAGGCCCAAGTCTCTAATGCCCTCCTCTAGATGTCTAGGTAGTTTGGGACTATTTTTCTTGTTGTAATATGTATTAAGATTTGGGTTAACTGTGGTATTAAAGACCAATGTCCCTCGATTAAGCCTAGAAAAAAATCAGTTTTATTGTTAGATGGAGCATATACACACAAGAGGGTAACCAGGGATCCCTCCAATCTCCCCTTCAATATTAGTAGGCATCATCCTTCAGAGTCCATATATGTCACTCCTGTTTGGAAGTATACCTCCTTATTAAATCGTATTTCAGCATCTTTAACTCTGTAAACCATGAGAGTGGTACTTCAGGGGAAACAGTGGGGAGTACATTAGTTTAACGTCCTATAATAAATGGTGTTTCCTGGGGAAATGCTACTGTTAGAAGCACTATCCAGGTTGAGGAGTCATTGAGATCTATTTCTGACTATCAAGCTTGGTCAGACCGCGTTCAAAAGTTCCTCACCCCAGTCACTGTGAACTCCCGCCTTCATTCCACTGTAAGGCTGAGGCCGCTCCTTCACGGGCACGTCTCGGTCCTCTCTGCAGAGCATCCTCAACACATGTGGCTCTTTTCAGGGGGTTTGAGGAAACCGTCCCTGATGAAGATATTCTCTGTAGCCTAAGGGGGACTGAGCCACGCCCTAAATCCCTCTCATGGCGGCAATCTTGGGTCTCTGTCACGCTGGCTCACTGATCCTAGCCGAATCCAGGTGATATCCTGAAACTCTGGTCTGTTTAAGCCTATGGAATCAGGCACTCCCAGGAGGTTCTAACTCGAAGATTTATCCTTTCATTGTTGCAGTTTGGCCTGATAACAGCCGCTTTTCGTGTTCTACTGGGTGCAGTGCATGGAACTCAGAATGGGAACATGTTGATGAGTCCCCATCGAGGCCAAGCCCTCCACATGTTCCATTTTTTTTCATACCAGGCACCCTGCCTTATGTTACTTTAGGGCTTAGCTTGGGGTGACTTACATGTATTAAAAAAGAATGTTTCGACCTTGCAAAAAGTTTATTTTGTCAGGTCGAAATTGCTGTTTGAAACTGCACTGCAGGCAGCATTACTGTGCTACCCTAGTGGACTGCACAATGAGTGTTGTTGACCACTAGTAGCATTTAATTTACAGGCTCTGGGTACATGTAGTACCATTTTCTAGTGACTTATAAGTAAATTAAATATGCCAATTGTGTATGCTACCTTTACCTTGTTTGAGGGAGCGATCTCAAGAACTTTACCACTTGTTAGCATGGGTAAAGTGCACAGAGTCCTAATGCCAGCAAAAAGAGTGCAGTAAATAATAGGGAGCTGAAGGCAAAAGCTCTTGGGAACAAGCTCTGCTCCTAACGTAATAATGAATGGTCCGGTTATGTTATGCTTCACATATGCCACTGGATCGGTGTGCTACACATTTTTACTCAGGACATTCTCAAGAAACATGTAGCCCAACGGGGTGTTTGAGTGGTGCTTGAGAGAATCTTTGATGTGAGATACGTTGCTCTGAATATTTAATCACATTACGCACTAGGGACAAAAAGGCAAATTCCGTATGCGGGAGCGTTGGAGCCATGGTAATAAAACAGAAGCTGTGCGTGCTGATGAAACAAAATCCACGTGGACTACAAAAGCTTTTTATTTTGAAATGTTTATTTACACACCCATACATGTAAGGATGAGACGTGGATTCATTAGAATTTGATTCCGGTATTTATTGTAACCCCAACCCGAGCCAGGAAAAGGACAATCCTACACAAGCTCCACTCCTTCCAACCATCATCCCGCTCACCTAAGTTCCAGAGTAATGATGCAGAGGACGACATCTTGTTGTAAAATGCTAATGCCACCAGCTGAGTGTGTTTTGCCCGCAAAGCACAGAATGTTGTAAAATGGTAATGCCACCAGCTGAGTATGTTTTGCCCGCAAAGCACAGAAACACTACATTCCTACCTCATAAGTGGAGCGGTTGAGTCCCCAAGTCAAGCGTGGGCTGGGATTTCAAGAAGCGGCAGGGGAAAGGAACACAGCAGTAAGGAGAGCGATCTAGAGGAAGGCGTAAAGAGCAACAAGGAACCGAACCAGCAGAGGAGGGGCCATGAAGAGGGAATGAGAAGAATAGGAGCCGCGGATGGAATGAAAGGGAGAACGAACGACAACAAAGGGGAGCTAATGCCACCAGCTGAGGGTGTTATGCCCGCAAAGCACAGAATGTTGTAAAATGCTAATGCCACCAGCTGAGTATGTTTTGCCCGCAAAGCACAAACACTACATTCCTACCTCAGAAGTGAAACGCTAACATTCTCCTGATCGCACTCGCGACCCGCTCGCCTCAGCTCCATGAAAAGGCTGCAAACATCGTAAAGAAACAAAAAAAAAGTAAACATCCACAATGGGCCCACCTAGTCATGACGGCAAAAAAGGGGCGGGGCTTGGAAAATATCCCTGGAACGCCCACGAATCTGCTCCCAGAAAGAGTGACGCATCTCTCTTCCAATGGCTAGCCTCCATTTATAGAGCTAGCCAATGGAAGAGAGGCGGGAGAAAGCCCCATACTGCTAAACAAAAGATTTCGCCTGCGCAGTGGACGCCAGGCGAAACCTAAAAAGGGGAAGGGTATACAGCTATAGCGCAGTTGCCCCCCCCCCTCCACTTCATTACCAATAAGTCTGTTTTTCTGAGCATACATGAGTCCAGCGAGTTTAACACACGCAAAACAAGTGAGTTTTTAAGAGCTTTTCTAAAATAAAGAATTTGTTGTAGTCCTCAGACTTTTGAGGAGAGAGTCCAACAACATGGGTGCCAAGTCCAAGACTGTTTTTCATGGCAAAGCTGGTTTTGAATTTTGGTAATTTGATGAAAGAGTCCTAAACCTCATAATCCTCCAGAGGAAACTGACAAATTTGATTTGTATTTTAGGGGTTGGGGAGGAATCTTTAAGTGAATAGCATGGAATGTCAGGGAGGCATTCCTCGAATTTCGATTGTGATTCTAAAGGTAGTTATTGGCAATATTCTGCTTTATTAAGTTGTGTAAGCAAGACTCATACTCAAAGTGGTCCTTCAGTTGCCTCTGCGAGCCCATAAAAACTAGGTAGGGGGTACAGTATTTGGGAATTCATTTAAGTAAACACATAGTAACTAAACATTGATTAAGCAACAGTAAAGGAAAAGCTTTTTATTGTGTCCTGTGAGGTACACAGGTGAGGGTGTTTAGGAAGGAGTGTTGTGCACCATGGAGAGAAGGCAGAGTGGAACATGCACTGTTCGGGGGGAGGGGAGGGTAGAAAAACATAGGCATACACTAGAAAATTTAAATACAACTGACTGATGGAGCAGAAAGTTTAAACGGCACTCCTTTAGCTTAGTAACAGCACTATTGGAGAGGAGCACCTAAAAGTGCATGTTGACATTTATAACAAGTGTTAAATGGTTAAACACTTATAAGGTCGCAAAGGCAAGACCAATTGGCTATGCCAATGCTTGTTTCAGGAGCTCCGGCTAGTTCTCAAACAAGTCTTAAATTTGTGTCATAGTAAAGATTTTGGAGGCCCCATGATAGAAATATTTGGAGCAGCATTTGGAATAACTTTGAACTTTACTACCGATTTTATACTAATTCAAGCCTATTATGCCAAACAATATTGACAGGTTGCGATAGGGAAATAAAAGCGAGATAAAAGGTTCACTTTTCGAGAGCCCTGTTGGAAAAACAAGACCCTGTATATGGTCTACTTGCTCCATGCCTTAAAACACAGATGCTGCGTCATACGGCTGGCAAACGCTCGGAGCATACAACTGTTTACAGACTTAATTATCATTTGATGTTATCTGTAGGGAAATATGCAAATGCTGCAGATACCTCATAATACATATAACTCAAGGCACACTAAAACAAGATGACCTGGGTACTGAAATATTAATGATATCAGGTGTGTATGCATCATTAGCAATTGTACAGTCTGGTTTCTTGAATTGTCTTTTTCCTGAACGTGTACCAGCCATAATGTTTTGTTTTTGGAGGGGGGGAGGGAGGTCAGTCCACGGGCTCCCATACTATTGATGCAAATCACACTGTAGCTGCTGCACTAATCGTGTTTCCTGAACCTACTTCACCTACGTAAACAGAGTATTACATATGTGATGAGTGAAGCCGACCATAACTCAAAACACCCAAAAGTGTAAGTGTGGCTGTCTGGCCACGCACATGAACAGCGCTGCCACCCCTGAGCTCACAAAAACATAATTCACGTTCATAAGTAATATTTCACTTTAGTAAAGTACTTAAACGGTAACCATCGGTGGTGGCAGAGAAAGCACTTGGGTCTGGAAGTGATGCGACCGAGATCTAAACTGCTGCATGCCCTTTCGTGTAGCTCCTACACAAATTAGGCAAAGTCTAAAATGAAAGTTCGTTCTGTTGATAAACGGTCTATGTTACGGGGATGGGGAGGGGGCAAAACGATGCACATGAAAAACAGGGAGGAGGCGAGTGAAAGCAAGAGACAGATGGAAAGAGATAAAAGTAGAGAGGGAAAGCAAGTAAAAGTAATAAAGAAGGGGGAGAGAGAAAGTGGAAGCAGGAAAGAAAAGATGGAGTGAACGACAGAAAGAGAAAAGGAAGGGAAGGCAAAATAAGAACAAGACCAGAAAGGAATAACAAGTTGCCGCCGGGCCGCCGCGCTGCCTGCGACGACCCGGAAGCGGTTGGGCAGCCGGCCAATCGCAGCGCGGCCCCAACCGGAAGTCCCGCCCCCATCGCGGCGCGAGAGAGAAGAGACTGTCCGAGGAGCCCCGAGAACTCCTGATCGAGTCCCGGTCCCGAGATGGGGGACCGGGTGAAGAGCGGCCGGGCGCATGAAGAAGGCGGGGCTCTCATGTGGTGAGAGTGCCCCGCAAAGCGCAACCGCCGCCCGAGAGGCACGCCGAGCACCGCCAGAACAGGTGAGTGTGTTGCGGAGGAGGAGGGGTGAGTGGGGGTGGGGTGTGCGCGTGTGTCTGTTGTAGTGTGTCTGTGCGTGCGTGTGTCTGTCTGCGCGTGTGTCTGTTAAAGGGGGGTGCGTGTGTGTGTATGCAGTGTGTGTATGTGCGCATGCGTGCGGGAGCCTTTGTGTGAATGCGAATAGCAGGCAGGGCGACGCGACGTGCGCGCTCACGAGCTGCAATCTCCAGGACAGGCTCGTCACAGTCTGATGTCCACACCATTCCCAGAAAAGTGGCAACATAAGTTGTCTCGCATAGACAGCAAAAGCTTCGCTTTTGCTTTCGTCTAGGCGAGACCTAAAAAGAACACCCAACCACCCTTTGCCTGTCTGCCTTTCTAAGAATGTGCAAACAAAACAGACGGGAAACATCATTTACCACGAAGGCATTACCACTAATGACGTTTACCACATGACACTTACCACGCAAACGTCTTTACAACGAGGGTGCCTTCCACAACCGTCTTTACCACGGGCTGGGGGGGAGACGTGGTATTCCTTCAAGTCGTTCTGCGTGGGCTTGGGGGGGCTGGGGGGGCTCAGGGGGGGAATGGGGGGGGGCTCGGAGGGGGGAGCGGATTACTCAAATAAAAAAAAACGCACTTCACTACCACCGAAATAAAAGGAAAGTGCCTCCCCCAAAGACGTGCCGAGTACGTCAAAATAGCAGTCCTTTTTTAGTTTTGGAAGACGTGTTTTGACGCTTGTTTCGATGGTGGATGGAAGTGAAAGACAGGAAGGTGTAATCTTTATCATTTGTGCTTAATGGACGTTAAAATGCGTGGTATAATCCTTTGTTGCAAATTCCAGCGTGGTAAAGCCACTTGCGAACTAAAATTTGCGTGGTAATGCCATGCGTGGAACTTGTAATCGTGGTAAAATCATATATTCAAAACAGACAGTTGTGCAGCAGGCAGATAATTAACATTTAACACTAGAACGCTGAGCTACCACCCGTGGCTTGTTTAAAATGTAAACATGATTATAGACTACTTCGCAGAAAGCTTTCTGAAGGTCAGATACCCCTATCGATCCCTAAACCCTTTAAAACCCCTAAATACCCCTTACTCCCACCCACCCATGAACCCTAAACGCCCCTTATAAACCCTACCTCACTGAAACCTTACTCGTCCCACCACCTGAACCCTTAAACCGCCGTCTTTTTAATGGCATAAAGTTTCCTGCCCAACTATACTGAGGAATGTGTTATCAGGGAATGTGTGATGTATACATTCACTCCACCCCTCTATTTAGCACACATTGGAAGTTTCCATAATACCCAAGTGAGCATATTCTCCGTGGATCCTTAATGCTCCGTAACACTAGGTATTTTGGTAAGCAAGGTGTTAAAACAAAGCTGTATTCTGTTAGAATGTAGTTTTGGTAATGTGAAGTGTATGTGACTGGTATTTGTCTTTTGCATTTGTTGAAACTGGAATGGGTATGAGTGAAGGGGATCGGGACAGTGCGTGCCTGGTTTTAGTGCTCTAAAATCAATGATTGACGAGAGCTGTTGGGAGGTGAGCATGAGAATCGTGGATGAACGGGTTTGTGTAGTGTTGGGTTGTGCAGAGTAATTATAATTGTGAGAGGTGAGGGTAGGAAGGTCTGATCTTTTCTGGTGGTAAGGCTGGTTATGGTGTTAAATCAGGATTGTTGGTGAGTGGTAGTATGTGTGGAATGTTTTGGCGAGTGGGAAATTGTGTGTTGTGGATGAGGGAATAGGAAGGGTTCAGGTAGTATTCTGTATCAGATCACACTTTTCACCTGTTCAACTCTGCAGGTAAGCCCTAATTTAAACAACCTGAAATGCTATCGCACACTTTAGAATTCTTCTCTAAACACGCCAAAAACTAGTGCTAAGCAGGCTCAAACATAATTGAACACAGAAAAAACAAATGAAGCAGCCGCAACACTTAAACTATGTTTGCGTTTAACTCTTTGGTCCTTTTGTCACTTTATTACAGTGTTGAAAGGAAGCCCGAATCATGCGCGCACATACAGCAAATTCATAGAAGAGGATTGTAGAGCAAAAAAGCTACCTGCTTTTACCAACTTTGCTCTGGCCTTATTCTCTGCGCTGCTCAGTGCGCAGAGGCATTGTAGGGGAACCAAAGGAAAATGGCTATCTCAGTTTCTCTTTCTGAAACTTAAGGGGCTGTGCATGCTGGGAGGGAAAGAGGTGTCAAGTGAGGTTATGATAAGCCATACATCTGTTTCAAGAAGGCGGCCGCTGACATTAAACTTTTCCACTATCTTTGATGCTTTAATACATTTCTGATTCTCAACTTTGCTCCCATGGATTTCAAATTAGTATCCCAATATCCGTCTGAATGTTGTTTTACTGCGCTACAATCAATGGGGCATATCGGAAGCTTTTGGAGGACCCAGGTTACATAGGTTCTGCAGGGCCCCTCTCTGTTTTTACAGCAGCATAAACACCTCGTTCAAAGTAAAAAATGTAATTGGGCACATTTTGAGGCAGCTACAGCAGATGACACAACCTTGCCATCTACTCGCCGCCGTTCCTCCTTGTCACCGGGCTACCACTCGTGTGAAAAACATACCGAGCGCCGGGAATGGACTGCGCATTTGACGCGCCCGGCAAAGGGAAGAAGCCGCGTGCACACACCTAATGGTCCCTCGCCTTCCTCCGCGTACTGCGTCACTGATAGGCGCAGTACCGTCCTGCTCACTCTAACAATAGAGCGTGTCTCCTCGTCGTTGCGCGACACACAAAAGCATGGCAGGCGACACAGTAGTGTGTCGCGACACAGAGTTTGGAAAGCTCTGCCGTACATTCATGAACAGCAAGTGGTCCAATCCCAAGTCCTGCCCGCACCAGTTATCATGACTCAATTTTCACAGAGAATCCACCTTGCTCCCTTGACGCAGTGTTACATGCCACAGCCTAGTTTCAAGAAACGTATGGTTTGCGCATACCACCTCAAGACTCGCTTCCCTGGTATGGCTTTCAATACAGGGAAGATGTAACTACAAACTAGCTGTGTGATTCACAAACTCCTGTTATGTTATGTGTATTTGTAAAGTACACCATCACTCATGAGGGTATACTGGGGCTGAGTAGGTGTATGTCCCTAGCCCTGCCTATGCTAGGTTGGTTAGTTAACAAAGTCATGGCATCAGCTTCTTGCCGAGTTCAAGAAGAGAGGAGGAGACCGTGTTGCGGAGTGAGAGGCCTTCCATGCTTTAGTAACGATGTAAGATGACACGTCCTCCTTATCTGGTTCTGTGTATGCGTGGGAGGTGTGTGAGTAGGGGTCCTGCTAAGCAGATCTGTCTTGTTGATTGGTGGCAGGCACCCCATGACCAGTCTTCTCTAAATAGTTGTTTGTGAGTACCTCTCCTTATAGGTTTTTGTTTGGTTGAATTGATATATGTATACCAAAACTAAAAAGGGTGCATTTGAGATAAAAATGTGTGTATTTTCAAAACTCATAAACTGATATTTTGTCAAAAAAGATTGAATTTCCAAAATGTAGTCAAAGCTGATAGTTGAGTGATAAATCATTTGGCAATGGGATGGGGAGACTTATTACTAATATTAGTACGTTGATGCCCGTTACGTTATGTAGTACCAATGTAAAGGCATTCCAAATTGACAAAGCCTTTTTAGGTCGAGCCTGGGCAGCGCATGCACTGTTCTGTGAGGCATGCTGTATTCACGTATGGACTTGAACCTCCTCCCACTCTCCGCCCATATTGTTCACTGGCTTGTGTTATTGTTCACTGGCTTGTGTTATTGTTCACTGTAAACTGTGTTTTTTAATTGGTCAATAGGCTTAGTAGTCCCTCCTTAGTACTGCCTTGTCTTATTTTTTAACCTCCCCTGAGGACACCCCCTGTTACGTGTGCTGTTACTCTGTAGGCTTTAATTACAGCTTCCGAGCACTATTTTCTCAAATAGCTTTGTCCTGCCTGCACATGCTCTCTCCTAACGCTTTAAAAAAATCTTGATAGCATTGGCACTGAACGCATTTGCAATGCAATAGGTCTCGCATTCGCTAGAGTTTAAGCTATTAACATTGTAAATGACAATGCCTTTTATTTATCTGTTTTAAAAACAACACATAAATAAAGGGCATTGTCATTAACAATGTCAATAGCTCAAACTCTTGTAAATGCGAGACCTATTGCATTGCAAATGCTGGTTTTAGATTACTGCTGGCAACCATCCTGACGTTCTGACCGGATCAGTGCAGGTAATCTAGCATAGGGTGGCCACAAAGGTAATCTTATCTGATGTGGTCACTATTACAACACTAATACTGGTAGCTTAGGATTATTTTCATTGAACAAAAGTAGCTCTTTTTACAGAAAAGGTTGGAGGCCCCTGATTCAGGGGGCTCTTGCACACTTCAAAGCTAGGTTATGCTGTGCTAGAGGCACACAACTTCAAGAAAGAATATATGCGGACGAAAATAAATAAATCCAAATGAATCCTATTGCGTCGTCTGTCGACTCCCCACCCGCACCATTACGTTTACCTGCACAAGCCGCGACTGATTCGTTTTCCTTTTATAAATGGTTCATGCAAGGTTCAACAACCGAGGCAAAGAAACTACAATCCCCAGAATGCACTGATGTGTTTAAATGAAAGTCCAAGGCCAGAAATATGATAGCTTGTTGACACCGAGTGCATGACTTTGAATCCCACAATGCAAAGCAAACATCCATTGGCAAAGACAATAGGGCCAGCTTACATTTTGACTCCTGGCTAAGCCAATAAAGCAAGCGCAGTGAAAAAAAAAACATACATACAATTGCTTTCTGTAGTCAATTCATCTATGTGATTTAGAATCTAAAGTGTGTGGATTCTGTGCAAAATTTAGATGTAAAATAGTCCCCGGTGCACTGCAATGCAAGCACCTCAAGGAAGCTGTAATGATACATGAAAAAGTCATCAGTATGAGGTGAGAGCATTAAGGAGCCAAACCCCACTGTAAGAATAGCTTGAAGAATTGCTAACATTAGGTATGTGCTAGCAATGCTATCAAGCCAGACACAAAATGGGTTTGGTGGAGCTATTCACATATAGATCTGGGAAAATTAAGTATTTTCACGAAGGGGATAAAGATGTACTAGAACCTGCAAAATTAACTGCTGCCTAATCTTGTTGTGCCTTTATGTTTCTGTTAATTAGATGGTTATGCATGCTTTTTGACAAATTGTACTAAAGTTTTTTGTAAACAAACAAATAGGATATGTAACCTCTTTCAGATGTGACTTTGCTACAAGCTTCATAGCGTAAATTGAGAAACATTGCTGTCGCAATAAGAGGAATGCAAATGTATGTTGTAATATGAACAAAATATGCTCAAGCTGTAACATAATGCCATGGTAATCCCGCAGTAAATAAAAAAAAAAAAAAAGGTTTTTGTGGATAAAATATTGTGTCAAGAATATCGAGGACATAAATATCATGAAGGTAAGTTTCTATGGGCGAGAAAAGTTTTACTATACTTAACTCCACATATATGTACCTTGCATATATATATATATATATATATATATATATATATATATATATATATATATATATATATATATATATATATATATATATATAGCACACTCTTCCGATTTCACGAAAGTAATGGGCGCACACTCTCTGCCTTTCCACAATTGTTTTAATCAATTTTTACAGCTTGGAAGCAAAACAAACCGATCAACGCGTTTCAGTGCTCCTGGCACCTTGCTCACGATCGTGAGCAAGGTGCCAGGAGCACTGAAACGCGTTGATCGGTTTGTTTGTTTCCAAGCTGTAAAAATTGATTAAAACAATTGTGGAAAGGCAGAGAGTGTGCGCCCATTACTTTCGTGAAATCGGAAAGTGTGCTATATAGAACGGCGAGGTTCCGCCGTAGGGAAACGCACCCACATTGAGCGCTCGCAGTGGCTGGGAAAACAGGAACCGGCGTGTGAAGATATATATATATATATATATATATATATATATATATATATATATATATATATATATATATCTATACTATTATTATAAAGTAAAAACTTTGAACCTTTGAGGCGGGTAAACTCGGGAACCACAGCGCCAATCCACACACCCGATACATCATTGTAATCGTCAGGGTGTGCAGATGTGCAGTCTAGCGCCAAGACACCCACGGGTATACGCCGCGCTCTATAAATTTTTAAAATAAATAAATAAATAAATGGACATAGGCTATATAAACTATACAAATATGCGTTATTTAAAAAAATGTTCATTAAAAAAAAAGTAGTCCCTTCGAAGTAGCGCCGGCCACGAACTGCGTGCTGACGTCAGGAGCGCGGGGAGGAGCGGCGTCCAGGAGCACGAGGAGGAGCGGCGGACATGGCGCGGGGGAGGAGCGGTGAGGAGCGGTGGACAGGCGGTGAGGAGCGGCGGACAGGCGGGAGGAGCGGTGACGAGCGGCGAGGAGCGGAAAACTGAGGAGCGCGGGGGAGGAGCGGCGGCTGAGGTAAGGCTCCGGGGGACCCATGGACAATGTCGGGGCAGGCAGTGGTCGGGGCAGGCGGGGGATGGGGCAGGCGGGGGACGGGGCGGGCGTGGGCCCGGGCTGCTGGGCAATGTCGGGGCGGGCGGGGGTCGGGGTGGGTGGGGACCTGGGCTGCTGGACAATGTCGGGGCGGGCGGGGGTCACGTCAAGGATAGAGCCAAACAGCAGCAATGTCACATCGCTCCAAAAGAAAATTACACTGTGCTCAATACCAAGAGCCCCAAATAACAAAGGGCACTAATGATCGCGGCGGGGGCCCGCGCTGCTGGACAATGTCGGGGAAGCCTGATTGCTCCCGGACAAGGTCGGGACGGGCTGCTAGTGTGTGTATATATATATATATATATATATATATATATATATATATATATATATATCTCTCTTCCAGGTACGTAGATGTGGAGTTGAGAATAGTAAATCAATACTTACCTATTTGCACTTACCTTCTCAATATTTTGGTCCTCGATATTCTTGACATGATACTCTGTCCATACTATATTTTTAGCTTTGCTATTCAATCAGACAACCTTCCAGTTACACCGGCTCAGCATGTGCTGCACGAAAAGAAATGGAACAGGCCAGCACTTTAAGTGGAACAGGTCCTGCCAGGTCTACGACCGGGCAGTAATTAAAAACTGACTTTGAAACAGGTCCCTACCTGGCCTTTTATTTCAACGGCTTCATTTTACGGGCAAAAACACAATCGATTTCTCAACAATGAATGTAACAACGCTTAAAGTAATCAACATCAGAGACACAGTTCCTGTTTACATTTTACATGTTTTACTGCATCTTGAATTTCTAACAGGTATTTGATTATTTTCAAAATCTGTGCGTTCTGTAGTATTTTCCATGAAATATGGCACTTTTTTTGTAGTGAACTGAGTCACCTTCGGATGTCAGGTTGGGTTCAGGTTGTGTGCGCATGATGGGGAATGACTGAGAGCTCTGGAATCGAGGTTGCAGGAAGAGCAAGTTTCTCACATTATCAGTCAGTAGGTCAAAAAGTATTCAGACTTCATGCTCATCCAATCCTTGCCTCTCTGAAGCTCACACAGACGGATGCAGCGGTCTAAGTGCATGAAACAAAAATTGGGAACTGTGATGCTGTGCACAATGGGGGCAGGGTCAAAGACATGGCTAAATTCCAAAATATTCAGTAATTTCTTTCGGTCTTTCACCTTCAGGTAACTACATATCAAATAAGCACAGGTTAAACTAAAAATAAATGCAGGTTAAGTTAATCGGTGCAAAATGCACTTTTGTACATTATGAATCCTCTATTATTTAATGTGCAGCAGAGTTCTGTGTCTGTACACAGAGAGCCACAGAATTGAATCCTGGTTGGCGCAGTGGAGAATAGTGACTTGTGTTTGTTTAGTGCTACGAACCCCCATCTGTGATAGAAAAGCACTATGAATATGCTGGTAATGTTTAGGTCTCGGCCACGCAGCGCACATGCACTGCTTAGGAGACCTTTAGCCGTTGTACAGCTCTTTTTCCAAGCACATACTCGTGCTTGTGGCGGCATACAGTTTGAGGGAGTGCGCAGCGTCGCGCCACAAGCACGAGTGTGTGCTTTGAAAAGGAGAAAACAGCTGATGCTTAGCGCGCGCACGAGCACTTGCCCCACCCCTCCCACTTGTTTGAAACATGTCGCCAGCCTACTTGTCAGTAATTAATCAATCGATGTCTCATCTCCAGAACCAGGGCCTGTTGTCCCTTTTAAAGCTCACAGTTTTGTTGCCTTTCAACAACAACACGTTCGGATCCTTCCCCGATCAATTCCAGCAGCAGTTCCTCTGCCTATACAGACCATCTCCAGATAATTCTGCAAGTCGTCTGTCTTCAATACCTAGCATCTATATATTTTTTGGTTCTCTGGGTGTTTTTACTTGTTTTATTCGTAACACACCACTGCCCTGATGTTTAAGCAGCGCGGTCTTGTTTTCTTGCATGCAGGAGATTCCCTCCTATATCCTCATAGTTTCCTCAGAGCGACTTGGCTTTCTTATTTCCAATCGTAGTACCTTCCGTTTCCGTCCATCAGGTTTCTACAGTTTGTCAAATTGAGCATCACTGAGATGGTTTGTCTATTCGTTATAATATCTCCATCACAGATGTACTCTGTGAGGAATGCTACTGTAACGGTCAACAAGGAGAGAAGTCTCTCACTCATTCTTTCTCTTTGTTGTCCTGCAGTCCTCCTGTTCAGGTAATGTATATTGCATGCCAGTTACAGACACTTTTAGAGCTACAGCAGACTAAGGTTTGCATCCTTCCAGATATACAAGATGGAACTCGCATTTATAATTAAGAGTGTTCTCTTTAGATTTGGAAACTGCCAGTGGAAATAGCCTCTTCTGCAGGAAGACCTCTGTATTGCTGAAGACTGGCCCAGGTAACAATTATTAAGACACCCTCGAGAAAAACAGCTCTGGTATTTCCAGAGTGGTACAAACTGCAGATATTGATCTGGGCTTTAAGGTCCTCAGCTAGCAAATCTTCAGGACTGCTGGGGGCACTACCACAGTCTCCACATGGTCAGGCTCATCTCCTGCATTTCCCACATACTGTATTTTCTGCTGTAGTGATCGCCACGTCTCTGTTGCCCCCCTCCAGTAACTTCGTTCTGGATTAAATGAAAAAACCCTTGTGGAAGATGTGTCAGCAACACAACTTCTTCTCTTAAATGCACTTGGATGAAAAGTTCTTACTGAAGGAGCTAAATCGTGATATTTACGATGTACTACAGGAAGGTCTCAAGAAATGTTTCATTAGCGGGTGGGTGCAGGTTTCCATCAAGGCCTCTAGCTAATACTATCTCAGAGCTTTCTCATGAAGTGTCACATGTTTCAATGGCATTCCTAAAAACTCAGCTCTAAACAGACAAAATCATAGGAGCCCTGTCAACAAGTGTGGTACAGAGATTGAGCATGAATTCCGATGAGAGCGAAGGGTATCTTTCAAGTACTACAGACTTAACTATGTGAGAGAAGGTATTCATAAGGGTGTTCAGATAAATCCAGGTGTTGGCCATATATTACCCCAAAAATTCAGAAAAATGCAGATAAATGCTATGGAACAGAGTTTGAGACCTTTTTATCCAACAAAGATGTAAGGTGACCGGAGCGTGTAACATGTGCTTTAATAACCGAAATACGCTTCAATGATATTAAACAAAAAAAAATGCCTCCTGGTTAGAAACCGAAGCTGAAACACATTAAAACAAGCATTGGCATAGCCAATAGGTCTCGCCAAGTGTTTAGCCATGCAACAGTTGATGTTGTTGCACCAAGGATATTGTGCTGCATAACTAAATACTTATAAGGTCCCAAAGGTGAGGCCTATTAGCTATGCCACTGATTGTTTCAAACTTCAATTATACACAGTACAAGATAGGCTGCTATAAAATAAGGGAAAAGGGTTTAAGAGAAAAATAAGGCTTCCAAAATATAGATTTTAGTAATACCCAAATGTGCGTAGAGTAATTTTTTTAAACTGTCCTTAAAAAGCACACACTTTATAGCTCAGTTGGTAACTTCCTTGCAAAACCACTCAAAAAGAATACATCTGGGTTATAAGGAAGCTTCAAGTGATTCCATTAATTAAAGCCAATACTGGCTTCCAAGCATCCTTTACAATTGCAGATTAACCAGTTGCACACATTTACATTCCTTTCAGGCAATCAGGCACCCGGCAAGAAGGCTTGTTTAGCTGTGTGCCCCTACCTCGATTTCACAGCACAGGCAGTAGCGGTCGGTGGTGGGTGTAGCTGCCGTGCGGTGACGTGGGGAGGGGCAGGGTGGGGGTAGTAATCTATGGATTATGGAGGATTACAGGTAAGAAAACACATAAGTAAATAAAACTAATTTCGTTGAGTGCACTGCATCGCATTTGGGGATGCAGTGCGCGTAACGAAATTTGTTTTATTTATTTATATGTTTACTTACCGGTAATTCTCCGTAATCCATAGATTACTACCCCCTACCCTGCCCCTTCCCCTCCCCACGTCACCGTCCGGCAGCTACTCCCACCACCGACCACTACTGAGCACAGGTGACTCCCTGCCCTACACATCAGCTGAATTAACCGGTCTGGGACGGTTGCCTTTTCACAAAAAGTAGGAGAACTGTTTTTCTTAAGTTAAAAAAGTTTGGGCATGTTGTGCCCCTCTGATCCCGCCCACTTTAACCACTGGATAGATGTTCATATATGTGCCAGCTGTAATTACTATGTTTTGTGAGAGTGTGTGAAGGAGGCATACAGCTCTTGAAATATTTACCAAGACAAAGAAAATGCTGCGTTTCTCATTTATATGATACAGATAAAAAGAACTGGCAAAGCCAATGTCTGGTTTGTTTTAGGCACATGATCTTTGTTTGGTGATGTGTGGATGCAATAACAAAAAACTCGCACCAAGGCATCCAAAGTACTGGGCAGGGAACAATGTGAAAAACCGCATACGCCTCTTGGAAAGGACTCTTCGGTCATGTCACTTTTAGAGACGACAGACGACCTCGTCTTATTTCTCCTACTTAAAGCACTGAAGCATGGAAATCTTGTTCAAAGGCTTTAAGACATTTCTTTAATCATATAGGCTCTTAGACATGCTTCTTTGGCCGCTCTCCTTTTTAAGATCCCACCTTCTTTATCCCATTTAAAGTACTTGCAGAGAGACTGCAATCCCCACTCACATAGTGGGGCAAGTAAATCTACAGGGGGCAGAATCCAAAGTGACCAGCTCTGAAAAGTCAGAACTAGCCAGCTATTTGAGACCCTAAACCATTTACGTGGGATTTTACACCGTATATACGAACATTAACCGGCGACTCAAATGACACCACACACTTCCTGCCCGGAGCGGGTCTTTAGTTCCATAAAACTGTGCATTTTGGGAGTTGTAGTACGCTCATCGCACGTGAACAGCTAGAATAAAAGACACACGTCTGACAACGTCACTGTGTCAAAGTAAATGTATTTATTGATGAACTGCATTTGCCTGGACATTGCCCTAAGGCTTCAAAGCACTTTACTAAAGTCCCAAAAAGTTGTGCTTGTACAAGGAGGCCTACAGTAGCTTTACCGCGCAATAAAGCCCTGCTAGAGAAAATCTGTCGATTGTGGTGCCCAATGGGCTGAGTCTTAAAAAGAAAATCAAAAGACACAGATCAAATACCTTGCGTGTGAAATGCATGTCAGGATCGGCCTCGAAAACATCTGACCGCCCGGCACCAGCAGCCCGGCATGTGTAACCTTCTCCACAGCCCTTGTTTACAGCAACGACGACAAAGAGAGAGAGAAATTCAGAACGCCAAACAGGTGGGCAAACTTCCGTAATTACCAAGGATAGTTTCATTTTCATTTCCATACCACCTGAGGTTGCAAAATGAGCTACAGCGACATCTCATTCCAAAACGCCAGCACACTCAAGCGGTATATAGAGGAACTGCACGTACAAAACTGCTGGCGAATGCACAAGGGCATGAATGAATTTAATCCAACAGCCAGACTATAACCACCTTGTTGGGGATTTTTCGTATCCAAGGCAACCACCGAGCACGATTTAACTGGGGATGTGACCACTAAAATCTCATTTGTCACCTGGGCCAACTTCAAAGATTCAAAATAACCTCTTAATTACAAATAGTTATATTTTTGCAGGGCACACGTCCTAAAAATAGAAGCGGGGATACTAACCAAGTTAGGCAGTATGCAAGTGACATCATGGCGCATGACATCACATCATTTGGCATCGCGCATAGCATCACAACCCATGACCTCACAGGTTGTGACATCACAAGAAGTGACCAGCTCTTAAGACCTCACCCATGTTTTTAGCAGGGCTATCATCAGTACATTTGAGCGCATTAAAATATTTAACAAATTAGATTTTGCGTTGGAGTTGTGCCCAAAAAGTGCAGCAACCATGATGGAAAATCTGGACCTCAACGTATTCATTTATTTTTTAAAACCCTGCCACAAAGAAATTGGCACACAGGAGGAACATGGCAGTATATCTGTTCTGCTTAATTGGTTGCAAAGTCTGCATTTGTAAATATATTATGGGGTTAAGGCACCTGCTCCATAAATCGTTGTGTGGTCTGTAGGTCTCAGAGAATCATAATAATGGTAAGATAACTCTGGATGTCTGGAGGTAAATGCACTTTCTGGAAAGATCTGTGTTGTGTCTAGTCACAGTTTTGAATCAAAGTAGCATAGCGGTATCTCCTGCAAAGCACATCATGTGACACGCAGATACCAGATTTTTATTTTATTTAGATAGGTAAGGTGGGTTACTTTCCTTTAACACAGAGATCCTATTGTTACCTTCAGTTCATAAATTGTAATCCTTCTATTATAGCACAGTGTGCTATGAAGGACATATACCTCTACACCTGGTAACCCTCACAGTCTTATGTAACACATCCTGTACATTGATTTACACACACACATACTTTATTGTCAATGTTTAATGTATATGTGTGATATAAAGTGCTCCAACACTTTGGATTGGGACGAGTAGCACTGTAAAGGAAATAATACAAAGTAGTCATATTTAAATGGTTATTTGTGTAAATAATGGGAAAGACCAACACATCTGCGATTCTTACAGTGCCTGCATACGTGTTATATACAGGGACTGAAAAAAGTCAAAAGCATGCCTCTTATAAGTACATGTGATGTTATAACAAGCTATGAGCCTGTGTTTCCCCTCCATTCAGGGCCGGACTGGCACTACTGGGCATTTGCCGGTCCCCAGGAGGCTGGAAGGGTGGGAGTCGGTTTTTCAGTATTGGGGGCCGGTTTTGTTAATGGGGGCTGGTTTTGCAGCAGTCCTGCAACAACTCCCCCCTTTTAAAAAAGCATCAGTGCTTCACACTTGCACTCCCCCTGCCCTCCCCTCCTGGGTTGGTCTGACAAAATTGCCACGGCTGCTTTGAGTTTGCAGTCCGGCCCTTCCTCCGTTGCATTTGCAGCTAGGTGTGAGGCTCCAGATAGCTCCCAGCCAGGATACTCAATCAAAAGGGGGACTCTGGTTTGGTGGTAAAAACATTCAGTCATTTTATTTGTTATTTTATTGAGTTTATTGTTTTGTTCTGCCCTCGATCCCTTTCGTTTCCCCTTTCCCAGCTTTATTCCTTTTACGTTTTCTGCATTGTTGGCTGGTTGAGTTTGTGCTGCGTTCGTCGCCCACCTTGCAGGTTAGCTTTACAAGCACACAGATTCCAGCTGACATCATAGTACTCCATGGGTTTGTCACAGTTTGGTGACTGGCAAGGAAATTCAAATCCTGTATAGACCTGTTATATTATGGGCACTCTGCAAAAATACTGAAGTCAGCTTGAGGATGCTTCAATTACCAGATGAGATACAGTCTAGGCACACCCTGAATTAAGAGCTGGGGCAGTTTTACACAAAGTACCCCGGGGGCGCAATGAATGTTTGTGCCCACTTTGCGCATCGCCGGTGCACTTTGGTATTTCAGAATGGGCTGCAGACAATTGTGTGGCACCTTCTGCAATACTGAAAGCGCTGACGCACATACAGCACCAGCGCTATCTCAAGAGGGCGTTCCCTCATTTGCATGGGGGTGTGGCCCTATGCAAATGATGGAATCCCTTTGCCTCTGCGCCCGCACTGTTTTCAGGGTTGCCAGATTGGGCTACTTCTCACACATTTGGGCAATATTTTGCCCAGTTGTGCGAGGAAAAAGCAAGCTGGGCGGGTAACCAAACGTTGGGCTAGAATCCACTCAGTGTGTGGTGGGTTCAGAGAATTGTGCGGTGCAACCATGCTGCAGCTCAGGGTTATCCTGCTATGCCCCTTCTTCTGATTTTAGGTATGCGCCCTGTCCACAGGAACACCTGCAGGGCCATAAATCTATGGAAGCACTAGAAATTCCATCCTATGAGTGTCTTTCAGTGGCCTCTGACATGCTCCCATAACGTGCAAACCTGCCTCCTAACTCCATTGACCCAATCGTGGTCAGATCCACGAGTCACTGGTTGCCTCAGGGATCGGGCTCTCGGGTAAGCTCTGCGGCAGCCCCCCAGCCAGTTCAAAGGTGAGTGAAAGGGAGGATGTATGTACCCTCATTGCACTTTCTGCACCACTATGGCCCCTTTAAGACTGCTCTTATCTATCTCACTTCAGCAGGTATTGCACATAAAGGGTGCAGAGGATACTGCCTGTAAGTAGCGTGAGTACTTGCTCTTTAAAGCAGCACTGTGTCCTTGTGCACTGTACCTGCTGCTAATGTAAACTGCTCACATAATTCGAGTTCCCGCTATAGATATAAAAAAATGCTCTCGGAATCCAGAACACTCCATTGGCCCTTCAAGTTATTGCCCATTTAATAAATAGCTCTGTTTGGCTAGAGTGTTGGGAAGTGATTCACTTGTCACAATCCAGTGCTGTGTGGCATCTGTACTATTTTTAAATCTGGATATCTTGGCAGCTATCGAAGAATCAGGAGCGTTTGCACAGGGGTAAATTGTTGTCATTCCCATTTCCCTTTGCTACCTGGACCATATTCTGGAGCCTCTCTTAGCTTCCAGTTATTGCCTCCAGATATTCGAGGTGGGGACGCAACTGAAAACTCAGGCCTGAAGCCTGGCTTGGCTCGAGGTCCTGTTGGAACCTCAAGTCCATAAGGGACTTCTGCCTGCCACTCCCATTCTTCCCATGGTATGGTATGGGGCGGCCATTGCATGCCAGCTTTTGTAACTGGGAAACAGGCTTGAGTCTCGGCATTGGCTGACAATCCTGTGATTCTAGGCAAATCACTTAATTTCCTGTTGCCTGTGAAAATAAACGTGACCTTATGTAATCAAAGTGGTGCTCATGTAAAGGGCTTTAAATGGCGTAAGAACGCATCACTCTGGAGCACCCCTGTTTCTAACCCCATAAATAAATACACATGAACTGATGTGCTTCTGTGCTCGCATCATGCAGGCGCGGTGGCGGGTGGGGTGGGGGTATGCAATGGACAGCTCTCTTCTAATTAGTACCAACAAGTACCAAACATACATAACTGGTGCATGTAAAGAGATGTTCAGCATTTACCTATGAATTGAGCACTGAAACAGGTCTGAGCAAACGTGAAGTGTTGGCCTATATTCCCGTTACTCTTGGGGGCTGGCTTGAGTGTGAAAAATAAACTTGATGCTATAGAGCACCTTTCCCCTGAAGAACCTTTCCACAGTTGCTCCACATCATGAGATATAAGTAAGAACTAATTTTCCTGACAGACAAACTTTAATTTAAATGCACAAAATTAGGTTGTCTGATTAATATGGGCGTAAATAAATAATCCTTGAAAAAGAAGTATATTGTTGAATGTTGCGATCAGGCTACACATAAGTTAATGGAGTGGCAACATTGGGCTAGTATTTGGTGGCCTTTAGGCTAGAAGTTGTGAAAAAATCTGGCAACACTGGTTGTATTATAGACAGCTGCTTCAAAGCCGCTCCGTTTCTCACTCAGGGCAGCACGAACAGGGGCGGCCTTAGGCATGTGCAAGCTGTGCACCTGCACAGGGCCACCAAACCCCAGGGGCCGCCACGCCAATATATATCCTTAATATAATAATCCTCTGAGGGTGGATACATATTTGCGTGGCGGCCCCTGGCAGGGATTAAGGCAGCCTCCGGCTCTGATCCACTTCCAAACACCCTGACCCCCCCCCTGTTCAATGGCCTACTCGCTCAGCCCGGACCCCCTCTTCCAAGGCCCCATACCTACGCTCCATGCCCAGGGCCACCATGAGCCTAGAGCCGCCCCTGACACGAATTTGTGGCTGCCCTGGGAGAGAGCATTCTGTGTAATAGGGCGCACTTATCCCGCTTGCACCCGGCACACTTGTTTTAAAGTGCGCTGGGTACAAGCAGGGAAATATTAGGCCCCCTGGTGTTATACTGTACCATTCGATGACATAGTGTGCCTTCCCTATGTTCACCTGTAATGTTTTACAGCATAAAGCAGGCAGAGTCTGGGGCCTGTCACAAGAGCCTTGTTTTGCATCAGACTTCTCTGATGAGTTCTGGCTATGTTTCCAAGCAAGCACGAATGTTACTAGCTGGTTCAAATATTTCAAAGAGCAAGCAGGGCTGTGCAGTGATCAGCAGCCAATGCACCTCCCCACAGGTCTCATTTTCTCCAGTCAGTGATAGATCTTGTCACAAAATGTTAGGATTGTGATGTTGCTCAACTAGGCACACTGCAAGTCCTGCATTAAAGTGATTTATCTTGAGTTAATCAAGGCGCCTCTCAGGTTTCGCAGAGTCTATTGGCAATGCACCCACTCCTCAGGGCAGGTCTGCTGGTACATCAGCAGGCATGGGTAGCAGGACCAAACTGTGGAAGGGAAGGGAATTTAAATGGAAATGTGTGAGAGCGAAGAGACAGCTGGAGCACCACAGTCCCATCTGGTGCTCATCTCTCACACCTCAGGGTACACAAAGCGGACACACCGGGGACGTCAGGATAAAGTTAAACGTTTTCTGAAGATGTGAAAACAAATGTTTACTACAGTTCACAATCAAGAGCAATAAAATATTAAAGGTGATTTTCATTAATATGCTTCCTGGTTTCAGAATAGCAGGTGGCAGAGAACCTGAGGCAACGTGAAGGAAGCCGGTAACAGAGAAGATACACTCCTGATTCAGGCATAAGTATGGCAACTGATGGGACCGAAAAAAGGATCAAAACCACAAATGTGAAGGACACATTATAGTGATAGAAAAGGAGGAAATACAACAGGAGAAGTTTCCAGGCACCTTCCTAAGTGAAGTGAATGGTTGTTTTAGCACTGCTTCCACTCAATACCTGTAGGTCCCACCCCTTGGCCTTCCAGGCAACCAGTCCCAGAAGTTCTGGTTGCATGTATTGGGACCACAGGCTGCTCTTCCACAGTCTCACAGGGAACCCCGTGCTGATTCGGTTGCATCATCTTCCCACAGCAAGTCCCTATCTCCTCACACTTTGCTTTTGCCTGACAGTACCACCGACTACGAAGGCACATTTTTCTGAAAGTAGTAGTAAGATGGAGTTTGTTTAGATAAAGGAGCGTGTGGTGCAACAGTGGTACCTGCTTCAAGCAAGACAACCAAATGTGAACTTTCTCAGCAGGTTGAAGAGTAAGACCACCACAAAGGTTTGGGGGCCGTGCTAAGCTCTATTGATTTAGACTTTATGCAGAACTGTCTGGCTTGACAATGCATTCAACCAGCTGAGACACTGTGCTAGCAAATTCCGACTTGCGTTAAACAAGTTAAACACCAAAGATGTTTGCCCTACTTTTATTTGGCACAAGTTCTGTATAATGAAGATGACACACAGGCAATTGGGACACTAACACCTCTTTCTTTTACCTCATCAGCGCCCTTACTCAATATGGAAATTCCAGAAGTGGCCCCTGATCATCAAACAAATACAGCCAGTATGTTACCCTGTCTGTGAATCTATTAATCTAGTACTTCTGATATGTCAAAACAATGAAACACACACAAAAGGTGGATTCACTCTAAGCTGTGCTTTGAAAGCATCAGCTAGAGTTGAGGCAAGGGACAGGGGTCTGATGGGTTTCACTATATGTTGTGAGCTGACGACCTATCGCTCTGTGCTCATCTCTGTTGCTTCTCGCGCGGTCTCTCATTCTACACACTCACTTGTTTCACTTCATCCTCTGCCTCTGGAAGAGAAGCATTTAAATATGTATTACCTGACAAGACTGCTTCCTCAACTGAGCAGAATAGATGGCAAGAAAAAAAGAATCTCTGTATAAAAGGAGAATATCTTCCAAAGGCCCTAGACTCACGAGCTACTGGTTGGAGAGCCTAGAGGGACAAACTGCAAGGCAAAATTAACAAATGGATGCTACTCATGAATTATATACAGCCATTATATATAGCTGAAATCCACACAAGGGCTGGTGAGCCAACATATCAAAACAAGAAACATCTCACACACACGCAAACATGTCTGCAGCTCTTTTATGTGTGGACACTTCTGACCCCGCATTCTTTCCAGTTGACCACAGATTGCATTGTTCAGTATCCAGACAGATGATTAATCTTGAAGTATTATTTTGGGAACTTCTGACTACTTTGCATATCATCACCTGAGCCAGTTGCCTACATTTTCTATGAGGAAAAATTATGAGTATGAAAAGATGTATGTATAGTTTTGTAAGATTGCGTTCATAAATGGATATTGGTGTCGAGTAATGGTTAGGTCGATACCCTAGACTTTATTCCTGACGTGGTCTACTGACCATGCTGTGTGACTGTAAATATTTCCACATAACCCTGGGGGAAAACAGATATCCCCTGCATATGATCAAAATATATAGTTAAGTAACAACAGTAAAACAACAGGCGTCTTCTTGGTGTCGTAGTTTAATATTTTCTTTGTTTCTGTTGATGATGTCTCTGAATAGCCAAAGAAATGATTGCGGTCTTAGCCAACACGTGTTTCGTCGCTTTAGGGTGGAATTGATCCCGCAACTTTTTCAAGGCTATTTGAATTGCCAGTATAATCCCTTGTTTTCAGTGATAATTCTGACCCGAATATCCGATCCTCTCTATGTTTGTGAAATTTAATTCGGAAGTGAGCCTCTAAACGCCGGAAACTCCAATGTCCAAGCCCCATCCGGCACGGGTCCTGACTATGATGGATTGTCCCCACTCCGCGAGTATGCAAGGTGCAGACCAGGCATCAGGCGTGGGAAATACTGGATCCCACTGAATGTGATATGGAAGGTAGTATGTACTGGGCCCACACTGCATAGATTGCGGTTTGAAACTATACTAACATTTGCACATTACATAATTAGCCCTGGTGCATATACAGTTTTATACATTATAAAATGCAGGGTCGGGCTGACACAGAAAGTAGGCTCAGGTACCAAAATATAGGTGTCCCCCCAAATAGAAAATCAGATATCCAAATATGCCAACATGTTAGAAGACAAAAGTGGGAGGTTTCAAAAAATAAATGTGGGGAATGTATGCCCCCACTGACTTCTATTGGGCACTGAATAGGGTCTTGTCATGTATAGGTTTTGCAAATCTGCTGCTGCAGGATCGGATATTAGCAATGCAAATGTAGGTTTTATTTCTTACCTGTCTGAAGCACGGAGAAAGCTCCATGGCAGGCAGAGCGAGCGTGATGCAAGTGTTGTGCACTGGCCTGCAGGAGCAGGTTACTGGCACAGCATACATCGAGTTACATAATACCAGGCCCAGCCCCAAGAGGATTCGGGTTTTTGCATGCAGGAATCAGGAAGCGGAAGATTAGCCTTGAAATCGGTAGTCTCCCGCCTGAATCAGGAGGGTTGGCATGTACGCAGATATCTATAAACTAATATCAGTGAAATCAACATTAAAACACAGCCCTCCTGACCATAAAACAGGAGCACAAACAGCCAAAAACCAGCCAACACACTGACTTGTCAGACCAACTCTGTGGCCATCCCAGATTGCCCTGTAGGCTAGTCTAACACCAATAAAGAGTGCCAAATACATAAACATCATTTACACCAGCTAAATAGTGGTAAAACAATATTTTGCACCCTGTCAGTGCAAATGGTTTTGCCAAATCGAATAAGACCAATCTATTTTATTACTGCATATCTGAAATTCCTATTCCAATATTGAGACAAAGAGGGCGAGTTAGACTACATTCAAAATAGATATAGATTATAATATATATTTGAACATAAGTAAATTACTTGGTTCAGCAGGGAAATGTACGATTGTCACTGCATGGTTGGCAGTACTTAATTTGTAATAAAGTAAGTGCCAGGCCCCTTCTTGGAAGTTCACTGCACCCGCACCACCAATAGCCCCTGCCAGGGCCGCCAATGATAGTACCAACAAAACCACTACCCATCGCACTCTGAAGAGATGGAGATGAAAGCTCACTTGGTAAGCTTTATTCAGAACTTCCAGCACTGGGAACAGCTGGCAACAGCTGCCTGTTACAGAATACCCCACTCACCATTCCAAACTCACACCACGTTCCAATTCCTGTGACATGAGCATTGGAACGATGGCAGACAAGTCCCCAACACACACACTTTCCTTCCAAATTACCCACAAAGAACAAAAGATACTAACATATGCAAATCTTGCGCGAAATGCACGTGAACTAGGTACATGAAACCGAACCAACAAACAATAGATACAACGAACCTTGAACTGCATTCAAATAGTGTAAAAAAAGGGTGCACATTGACTGGTTACAGGAAATGTAAATCATAAACATTAAATAAAATGAATATTCCCATTGCAGTAACATAAATATGTAAATGCAACTTTTCAAATAATGGACACAGAGTGAACACATTTAAAGGAACCAATTACATCACAAAATCGTTGAATTTCTGAAGGACAAACCTTTTCCACTTTGAATTAGGACAACAATCTAGAACAATTGCAGACTCTACCAACCACTTTGCTCTTGTTCCACACTTTTCTGTTCTCCAAAATCACAACTCGATTCCTTACTTCCTTCACCCAGTGAGAAGGATAAAACCTGGACTGGCCCTTATGAACATGCCTGTGAATTAGTATCCTCACCAGATCACCAGCTTGAACCTTGCATTCCCTACCTTTGCTCCCTTTGAAAGCATACTTCTCTTGCACACTTCGTCGCACATCCAGAACATCACTCATTTTCACTCCATCCAACTCTTTTCTACTAACCCATTCCCTATTCAAACGTGAACCAGCTACTCTGCCTCTCAATAAGGAAAAAGGCGATACACTAGTGCTAACATGTGGGGTAGTTCCCAAGGCACACAACATGTACTTCACAGCTTCTTCCCAATGTATGCCATAAACTAGGGCTAACTGAAGTTGGTCCTTCACCACACAGTTCACTCACTCAACAAGTTTGTTGCTGTGGGGATGCTACAATGATGTCTTTATATGTTTGATACCATAGATTTCAAGAAAGTACTAATTTCGCTGGATACTAATTGACTGTGGGGATGGTACAATGATGTCTTTAAATGTTTTATACCATTAGATTTCAAGAAAGTACTAATTTTGCTGGATACTAATTGACTGCCATTGTCAGTCACTAATTCTTCTGGAAAACCCTCTCTAACGGAAATGTCTTGAAAAAAATCAATGACTGCTTGAAATTTACACTACTGACAAATTGTATCTCTGTCTAGTTCGACATGTAGTCAACAAACACCAAGGCATAGTTAGACGAACTGCCTAATACACCAAAAGGAGCAGACACATCTAACGCTGACTTGTGCCATGGTACTGGATTACTGATTGCAGGAATTATAGGAGACGTTACGGTGACCTTTAACTTATCGCTTAAGACACATGCACTACATTCCCTCACACAATGTTTAACTGCTCTATCCATTCCAGGCCACCAAAAGTCCTCTATCACGTGGCGCTTCATTGCACGCATGCCCACATTGTTCATAAAAAAACATTTTTAGAAACCAACAAAGAAAAGATTGGCACGGAAGCTGGAATATCAAAATAACAAGTTTATTAACCTCACATGAGGGAGACTGCGTCAATACGGTACCCTCAGGCCACTGTTGGAGGCAATCCATGGAGTACAGACACCCTGGGTCTTTTATGCCCAGTTTAGCTTGGAGATGCGTCACGTTGTAAAGCCTTGCGCCACATGTAGGTGTTCCGGGCCGGGGGGGGGGGTGGTTGGGGGGGTGCGTTCCAGGGCAGGAACACCTCCTAAAAGTGGCTGAGTGAAATCTACAAGATTTCACTCAGTCACTTTTAAGCCCATGCTGCGTCAAAACCCTGCGCCTGCATAAGGATTGACGCAGCATTTGAAGGATAGAGCACCCCCGAGCCTTGCTGGAGCTGCGTCCCTTTTTGCCCCATGGTGCGGCACATTGTAAATGGGGCTCATCCATGGTGGCGCAGCCGTGACGCTCAATAACTGGCACATCCCTGCTGATATGCAGGAATGTGCCAGTTATTGTAAGTCTGCCCCTTAAAGTCTACATTAAACTTCATTCCACGCGGAAAGCTTTGGTAGGTACTTAAAGGGGTTCCACACAACCTCCTGGATGTTCTGGTTCATCTACATGAGAATACATATGCCAAAGTTAGATGGGGAAGGGTCGGGGAGCTCACTGAACGAATACCCATTCAAAATGAAGGGCGCCAGGGATGTGTCCTTGCCCAACCCTATTCTCTCTAAATTGAATGATGTTGCGCTTTATTTAGAGGATGCCCAAAATAATGCCCTTCGACTGTCTGGTCGTAAGATTCCCCTCTTATTATTCACTGATGACACCCTTCTGATATCAAAGTCCCTGAGTGGCCTTCAACATTTAGTGGAAAAGTTCACTGCTTTTTGCAGTGAGCGAATGTTGGCTATCAACTACTCCAAGACAAAGTTTATGGTTATCAGCCTGCATAAGTCTTTCAGGGGCTCGATAACTCTGGAAGGCAGAACGTTAGGGTTAATGAGTTCATTTCAAGCTAACCAAATCGATCTCTTGGTTGCCCCAGGTCGAGAGAAGCAGCCTGAATCTCACCCAGCACTCTGCTCCCATCTTAATATTGTATTGGGGCTCTCAAGCTAGACAGATATCTTCCACCCAGAAGGTGGATAGAGCCCAGCTGCAGGCTTGTACAGAGCAGAAGTATGGGGCAACGCTATCTTGGCCAAATTGGGGGTGTCAGAGAATACGTTTATGAGAGCCCTAAACAATCTCCCACGTAACACTCCGTTGATCCCACTTTGACAAGACCTGGGCCTTGAGCCATTTACTCATTAGGTCCTACTTAGCCCACTCTTGTTCTGGCGAAGGCCTAAGTACTGGCCAGTCCTGGAGGACAATTATAGCGCCCTCCAGGGCATAGCCTTTTATAATACATCTGGTAAAATTAAAAGGCTGTCTAATATTAAAAATCTGTTACCCAGACTGGGTTTAGGTGAATTCTGGTCTTCCTGTCCTACCATAAAACATCTTTCTAGGGCCTCCCTCAAGAAGGCTTTCTGGGAATATATGCATGCTGCTGAAATGAGGAATGTCCCAGACGGGTCTTTTGCTAACAACATTTCAGACTTTGGGATTGACATGGCCTTTGAGCCATTTTTAGATTATATAACCCTGACAGCTACTAGGAGTATATATCTTACATTTCGATATGTACTCTACCATTACTGTCGCCTTAAGTGAAATGGAACTTCTGTTGCTGTTTGAGTACCAAATGGCCAACAAATCAGCAGGCCAAGGTATCCCTGGCACATTTAATTTTCTTTTATCGCTCGTATGTGTGCCCTAGAAAATCCTGGATTATTCCTATATGCACACAACTGGGTTGTAGACGGCATCAGGATGATTGTTTGCACAGCGTCCAAATACCTTTATTAGAGCGGGTTCATTAGATCCAAAGCGAGTCTTTTTTCTCAAAATGTGTACTGTTTGGAGCTCAGATTTCTAATTAGGTATCACTGAAGGCTGCTCATGGCTTTTTTCTACAATGATATTGGGGTTTTTTCAAATGTACTCTCTATATAGACCATATTTGTATTGAGTGTCTTTCTCTCTCCTGAAATGGCTACTCTGTTTTGTGATATCTTATGACTCCAGTTATGTCTGTAGATATAGCCCTTATCCAGACTAGTTCTGAGATTAAGCATTTTTACTTCATGATTTTATATATATTCTCAAAGAGCTGAATTTGTAAATTGCTGTGATTTGTTGTTAGGACTTTTTATGTGTTTTCTATTGCATTTTTATTCTTGTTAATTGTATATATATTTGTTTATGTGTTGTGTACTTTTATGGTTGGAAAAATACCAAATAATGTATTTGATGATGATGAATATAAAAAAACACAAAAATATAAATATTTTTAGACGCTTGCTTGATTTAGGCAAGTTCTATTTTACTTGTACCTTCAGCCTGAACAGCAGGAATCTCGGCTTCAACCCCACTTCAGAGACCCGTTGCTCTTTGTTTTTTTTATGGCAGGTGAGACCTGAATTAACAAACCTAAAGGTCCCTGCTCCCCTTTTTTTGTTTAAATAATGGACGTGCCAACCTGACCACTCCCTCATATAAAGATAATGCCAGGTCAGGTGGTAATGCACATAGGAAATATCAGGTGGTGCATGAAATATCCTCATAGTTATTTCTCATCATGAAGCAAAACAAAGCACCATCTGTAGCGTGAAGTAGAGCAGGTAAGTGCCCCACGACAATCTACGCCCCACACGGAGTTCAGGAGTTTCACAGGTCCAGGTGTGAGCAGCTCATTCAGTCCAGGATTTCTTTTTTGTTCCGTCACTTGCTGCCCATTCTGAATTCCGAATGCAAATTAAAAACCTGGACTGACTATGTCATCATGGATCTAGTAAACATGACAGTCTCGACAGCCCAGCTGTTATTCCTTAATCAAAGGTGTACATCTCAGATTCAAGGCACAGTACCAGCGTTCTTAGAACAATTGGACTGTAGAATTGTCCTGGGTTTTTATTTGGAATCTCTGCTGCGGAAAGCCTGGAGTTGCCAGGGGATATGGAATGCCATCAGCTTCTCCCAGACTCTTCATGCTGGACTGAACATCACTTGAAGAACCTCCACATAGATTTTCCTGGTTGAAGTGTCTTTTCTACTGCACCCATGGACGGCCAGTTTTAATGTGTTGGAAAATGAAAACAAAATGGAGCGAAAACCTCCACAGTAATGCATTGTACTGTGTAATGCTATTCATATAGCACTTTCCATACCCCTTGTGAGACGTAGAGCGATTTAATGGGTGGTCTGGTTGCATTATTTACAAAACACGTCCTACCCCTGGGATCAGTACATTTGGCCTAAGTGTGTGGCCATTGACTTTTCCAACTAGATCTCTACAACTAGAGTAGTTCACCAGAAGCCCAACCCATTAATTAAACACTGTCGCGCAGATTTACAAGTCCCTTGCGCCACCGGTGCATCACGTTGCGTGACTCACCAGTAGTGCAACCTGCTGAGAGATATTTACAAGTACAGGTAAAGTCACCCTACGTGACTTAGCCTATTTTTGTAAATATCACCCCTGTTCACGCAAAACTTTGCGTGTTAGGGGTGTGACATGGGTGTTGCTGTGGGTGTTCCCGCGCAACAACCATGTCCACTAATGCATTTCCAGATTTACGAGAAATCGTAAATTTGGAAATGCGTCAGAATGCTACGCCACCCTAGGGGTGGAGTAGCGAGGTGCAACGAGGAGAAATGCTTTTATTTCTCCTCGTGTCTATGCATGCTGCATTCTACAGCACACATTGGAGGAGGAAATCACCTCAATTGATTGTTTTTGTTCAGGAAGGTGCCCCTTCCTGCACAAAAACCATCTCCCCACGACGCAGGCATCCTTGCACCAGGGTGCAAGGGTGCCTGCGCCAGCGTATGGCAGCAGTTTATGCGCCAGTGCAGGGGGAAGCATAGAGATGCGACATATTGTTGTAAATGTGTTGCATCCCTGTGCTTCGAAACGAACGCAGCGCAAGTCATTTTGCAGCGCTGCGTTAGTTTCTTGTAGGTGTGCCCCTGTTGTTCTTGAGTAAGATTTAGAGGAGATCAGAGCAACCTTGGACAGGGGAGGGCGGTAACTCCGCCCTTGTTCTGTTGGACCTATCCGCAGCCTTCAACAGTGTCAATCACGCGTGGTGTTGGACCGTTTGAGGGGGCTAGGGTTCGAGGGCTCGGTCCACTCCCGGCTCCAATAGGTCATAACACTTTCAGAAGCAGGAGACTAATATTCACCTTTCATGGGCAACCTGCGCCGAGGCACCTCTGGGCATCTGATTGCACTTTACAAATTTTCTTCATTCATTCAGAAATGGGCACATTCATGTACTATCTCCACTCCAGTTGCTTCCTACGAATAAACTCACATTTATTTTTGCTGACCCATAAGGCAACACCAGTTTCAGCCCATGCCACATCAGAGCTTCACGTGCCGTTGAACAAAAGTTTTATTCTCCTCGAGATGTGCTTTCTTTCTCCTTCTCATTCCTTACTATTCCCCTCACATTCCCAAAAGCCACATTGCTGGCCCGGCTCCGGTGCAGATACAATTATTCTCGCACTCATTGAAAAATAATGATGAACCATTGTGAGAAACTGTTGTTTACTTTGTGTTGCACTTGCTGATTAATCGGGACACGTTTATTGTAATGTCAGGTTTATGTCTGGGAGCATATCATTAAAATCACCTCTTGACTCACCTAGTATTATGTACAATACTAAACAACAGCAAAAGAGGAAGCACAGTATCTAAGAAATATAGGGAAGGACAAACCAATGAGGACAGCCTTTACATGTAATGTCGCACATCAGCATTACCCTGCATTAGAATATTTTACTAATCAAAAGTAGAGCAGGCTGGTTTGTGGAAAATCCTGACCAGGCAGAAAACTGTCATCAGAAAGGTAGTGTCCCTGAGAAGTAGTGTTGCAAAACAGTATTGTACTTCAGCTTTATTGCCAGCTACTGCAAACCAGTATTGTATGTACTCCAGTGTTATTGCATGCTACTGCAAACCAGTATGGTATGTACTCCAGTGTTATCGCATGCTACTGCAAACCAGTATTGTATGTACTCCAGTGTTATTGCATGCTACTGCAAACCAGTATTGTATGTACTCCAGTGTTATTGCATGCTACTGCAAACCAGTATAGTATGTACTCCAGTGTTATTGCATGCTACTGCAAACCAATATGGTATGTACTCCAATGTTATTGCACGCTATTGCAAACCAGTATTGTATGTACTCCAGTGTTATTGCATGCTACAGCAAACCAGTATTATATGTACTCCAGTGTTATTGCACACTATTGCAAACCAGTATTGTATGTACTCCAGTGTTATTGCATGCTACTGCAAACCAGTATTGTATGTACTCCAGTGTTATTGCATGCTACTGCAAACCAGTATGGTATGTACTCCAATGTTATTGCACGCTACTGCAAACCAGTATTGTATGTACTCCAGTGTTATTGCATGCTACAGCAAACCAGTATTATATGTACTCCAGTGTTATTGCACACTATTGCAAACCAGTATTGTATGTACTCCAGTGTTATTGCATGCTACTGCAAACCAGTATTGTATGTACTCCAGTGTTATTACACGCCATTGCAAACCAGTATTGTACTCCAGCATTATTGCACGCTACTGCAAACCAGTATTGTATGTTCTCCAGTGTTATTGCATGCTACTGCTAACCAGAATTGTATGTACTCCAGTTTTATTGCATGCTACTGCAAACCAGTATTATATGTACTCAGTGTTTTTGCACGCTACTGCAAACCAGTATAGTCGTCCCACGCAGAGGGGGGGCCGAGGATGAGGACTTCCGTCTTGTCTGAGTTCAGCTTCAGGCAGCTGTTCCCCATCCACTCGGCGACGGCCTTCATTCCCTTGTGGAGGTTTGTTTTGGTGGTGTGTAGCTCCTTGGTGAGGGAGTGGATGAGCTGGGTGTCGTCGGCGTAGGAGATGATGTTCAGGTTGAGCTGGCGGGCCACTTGTGCGAGGGGGGCTATGAACAGGGTCGGGCTGAGGGATGAGCCCTGGGGTACGCCGCAGATGATGTTGGTGGCTTCGGATCGGAAGGGTGGGAGGTGGACTCGTTGGGTTCTGCCGGAGAGGAAGGACGTGGTCCAGTCTTGGGCCTTCTTCTGGATTACGGCTTCTTGGAGGCGTGTTCTTAGTGTGCTGTGGCAGACTGTGTCGAAGGTGGCTGATAGGTCCAGGAGGATGAGGGCTGAAGTTTCGCCGCTGTCTAGTTGGTGTCTGATGTCGTCTGTGGCGGCGATGAGGGCTGTCTCAGTGCTGTGGTTACGTCTGAATCCGGACTGGGATGGGTTTAGGATGTTGTTGTCTTTGAGGTGGCGGGTCAGCTGTATGTTGGTGATTTCCTCGATGACCTTCGTCGGGAATGGAAGCAGGGAGATAGTCCGGAAGTTCTTGAGGTCCTTGGGGTCCACCTTGGGCTGCTTGAGGATGGCGTTGATTTCGGCGTGCTTCCAGTTTTCCTGGAATGCCGCTGTGTCGAAGGAGATGTTAATGAATTTCCGTAGTTGGGGTGCGATGGTTGCGTCAGCTTTGTTGAAAAAGTGGTGTGGGCATGGGTCTGACGGAGATCCTGAGTGGATGGAGTTCATGACCTTGCGTGTCGCGTCGTCGTTGACGTGGGACCAGGAGGTCAGCTGGTTGGTGCAGGTGGTGTTAGGGGTAGGGTCTGTTGTGGTCGGGTGGATGAGGTGTTGAAGCTGTCGTGGATGTCGGCGACCTTGCGATGGAAGAAGGTGGCCAGTCAGTCGCACAGGTCTTGTGAGGGCCTGATGTCATTGGTGTTGGCGCTGGGGTTGGAGAGTTCCTTCACTATGTTGAAAAGCTCTTTGCTGGCGTGTGCGTTGTTATCCAGGCAGGCTTTGAAGGTCGATCTTTTGGCTGTTCTGGTGAGGTGGTGATGTCTGCGGATGGCGACCTTGTGGGCTGCATGGCTGTCTGGTGTGTGGTCGTGGATCTTCCGGCATGTTCATTTGGAGGTCAGGAGCTCTTCGGTGAACCAGGCGGCTTTCTTGCTGGTGTGGTTGATGGATGGTTTCTTGAGGGGTGCGAGGGTGTTGGCGCAGTCTTCGATCCACTGTCTGAAGTCACGGGCGGCAGTGTCTGTGTCGGTGGGGTCGGTGGGCTGGTTCTGGGCGAGGGTGGAGGTCAGTTGGTCCTTGGTGACTTTGCTCCAGCAGCGGCTAGGCAGCTGTTGGGTGCGGTGGTGCGTGGTTGGTTTCTTGAAGGTGAAGTGGATGCAGCGGTGGTAGGTCCAGTGAAGTTCGGTGGTGGGGTTGAAGGCGATATGGGTGCTCGTGGAGAAGATGGGGTCGAGCGTGTGGCCGGCGGCATTGGTGGCTTCAGTGACGAGTTGTCGGAGGCCGAGGTTGGCGAGATTATCGATCAGGGTGGCGGAGTTGGCGTCGTTGTTGTTCTCGAGGTGGAAGTTCAGGTCCCCGAGGAGGATGTAGTCCGTGGAGGCGAGTGCGTGGGAGCTGGCGAGGTCGGCGATGGAGTCGCTGAAGAGGGCCCGGGGTACGGGGGGTCCGTAGCAAGTGTTCCTCTGAGGGTGGTGTTGGGGTCGGTGTGGATCTGGAAGTGAAGGTGTTCGGCGGCGTTGAGGGAGTCGTCTGCGAGGGTGTGGACCTGGAGTGTGGATTTGTGGACGATGGCAATTCCTCCTCCAATTCCGTTGGTGCGGTCTCTGCGGGAGATCTTCTAGCCATCCGGGATGGCTATGGCGATGTCAGGTGCCGAGGAGTCGTTCCACCAGGTCTCGGTCAGGAAGGCAACGTCTGGGGCTGAGGTGTCGAGCAGGTCCCAGAGCTCGACGGCGTATTTGCGTGCAGAGCAGGTGTTGAGGAGTATGCAGCGGAGGTGGTGGGTCCTGTTCTTGGAGGTTTGGTGGTCCTGTCACATGTGAAGTTGCAGGTGTGGCAGGTGAAGGGTCCATGGGTGTGCTTCGGGGTGGCCTGGAAGCAGTGGTGGCCTCGGCCGCTGTTGAGAGCGTGGAGGGTGTTGGCGTCGTATCGAAGTCTGGCGCCATGGCATGCGCGGGGTCCTGGGGTTCTGGCACCGGGCGCAGTCCAGGCGCGGACGGGCGCAGACGGGCTGCCATTGGCGTGCCTTCGGCACGCCAGCGGCACCCCCGCTGTGCGCGGTCGCTCAGCGGCCGCCATTTAATGCGGGGAGGGAGGGAGGAGCAGCTGGGAGGGGGGAGCGGGCGGCGAGGGGGCATGGCCACAGGGGGCAGTGGCGGAAAAAGAGCAGGATACAAAAGGCAAAAAGTGGGGGTGGAAGGGGGAACGAGCTGGTCAGGAGTATGTCAGAAAACGGTACAAAAGTTACAATGGACACACAATTCAAGAGACAAAACACCAGAGTACAGTGCAAACCCAAGTGGTCACAGTGGTGAGCAGCGGCAGTCTGGAGCACAGCGGGCGCGAACTCGCGTTTAAGGCAGGGGCAGGTAATCAGCAGGTGGAGCTGTTCAGCAGCAGGGGGCCTTCGGCACGCCAGCGGCGCCCCCGCTGTGCGCGGTCGCGCAGCGGCCGCCATTTAAGGCGGGGAGGGAGGCAGGAACAGCTGGGAGGCGGGAGCGGAGCGGCGAAGGGGCGTGGCCACAGGGGGCAGCGGCGGAAAAAGAGCGGGCTACAAAAGGCAAATAGCAGGGGGTGAGGGGGGAACTGAGTCGGTCAGGAGTATGTCAGAAAACGGTACAAAAGTTACAATGGACACACAATTCAAGAGACAAAACACCAGAGTACAGTGCAAACCCAAGTGGTCACAGCGGTGAGCAGCGGCAGTCGGGAGCACAGCAGGCGCTCACTCGCGTTTAAGGCAGGAGCAGGTAATCAGCAGGTGGAGCTGTTCGGCAGCAGGGGGGTGACCTGGCCTGCAAGCAGGGTCAGGGGTCAAGGGTTATTGCACGCTATTGCAAACCATTATTGTACTCCAGAGTTATTGCATGCTACTGCAAACCAGTTTTGTACTCCAGCATTATTGCATGCTACTGCAAACCAGTATTGTACTCCAGCGTTATCGTATGCTACTGCAAAACAGTATTGTACTCTGGCGTTATTGCACGCTACTGTAAACCAGTATTGTACTCCAGTGTTATTGCCGTGGCCACGGGTACTGGTTCTTGGTATTTGCCTTCTACTTAATTATGGGATTGGGCTGCGGTTGTATGTCAGAAATACTGTATGACATAAATATCAGATTCTGAATATTGTTTACAAATTGTTTTCCATATTGGCTAAATATTCGTATTATTAACTCCAATGGGGCAATTTGTTTGTATATGATATTTAGGACACAATATTTTTGTAAGATGATATTCTGACAAAGTTATTATTGTTTTCTATCACTCAATAAAAGGAAGTATCAGCTAACAAGCAGTATGTCTGCACCAATGTAGCAATAAAAGATTGTAGATAGGAGGATATCAACAACAGGGTTATTTTTTTGCCCAGGGTTTCCAAATAAAATCATTGCCTAAGATCTCACATGAACTCCCATGGCTGACACTCATATTTGTTTATTTCTGTTCGTCTACAATGATGCGTACGTCATGTTGGTTACTTTTATGAAGCTTAATGGCACCCATCGCTTTTCTTTCTCCACTATATGGACAGAAAGATTCCTGACATTTTCCACGTATTCCACCAATCTCATGAATGCCTTCCTTTCCTATACTCCCTCCATCCCTTGGTATAGACTTTAAGGTATCTTCTCTCCTGGCACTCTCCCAGACCTCCACATTCTACATGTGCAGAATCCTTCCAGCCCTGATGGGATATGGACAGCTGTGGGATCTCGTCTTGACTTCTGCAACACTGTCTACTGAGGAATAAATAAATCTCGGCTCCATGGTCTGCAAATCCTCCAAAATCAGGCACCATGTCATTTCTTTGATGCTGTGCATTTCTGCAGAGCTTTTCTTTCGTTAACACATCTTAACTGGCTCCCTGATCAGACAAAAGTAACTTGCAAAGTACTCCATATAAGTCATTGCATCTTCTACAGACCTGCATCCAAATTCCTCACAGATGGATTGACTAAGTATTCTCCATCCCGCACCGTCCGCTCCACTGGAGCCATCCCGCTCCTCTTGAAACCCAGATCCACTTGCTGTTCTTACCTCCCCACTCTCAAACACTCTTCTTTCTTATTTTTACTTCCAATCCACCCAGCATCACCTACTATTCAGAAAGAAACTGAAAATGCTCATAGTTTTTTCTTTGCTGCCAGTTTTCATTCCTAGTGCCAAGAGGCTCTATGATCTATAAAACCACTGTGACTGTAACATAACACATAACATAACTTTAAAAAGCTGAATAGCAAAGGCAAGAAATATAAAGTCACATCTCACTTTATTGACTTAGGCTTGATCCTTGCTAAGCACGTAATCACGCGTAGATGGAAGTCCCCTGATCCCCCTGGTGACATAGCATGGCTGCGCTCATTCACAAACTGGGCACAGGTGGAAAGTACAGTCCTCCACGGGGAAGATAACTGGTTCCTTAGGAAATACCCAATTGGCCATCAATGGAATGCGTTGATGGTGGATTTACATACTGACATAACACCCGCCCCACACACAGCTGAGTCAATCATGAGTGCAGACGAGGAGCAGATGGATAAGCGTAATGCTGAGCCTATTACTTAGATAGGCAGTACCAACATGTACCATTTTGGCAATGATGTTGCCGACTGTAAGATGTTGTAGGAGTATATGACATCACAAGGAACTATCACCGTGATCCGCATGCACCTATATACTGCGCATGTTACAAGAGAGCTGAGACTAACTGCTTAAATATTAATGTTGTTTATCGAACAGAATGTAAAATGCATCCTATTATCTAATAGCCACGAACAAAATGTATGTTGCCATATGTTACTTTACAGTAAAACAGTTTAAATCTGTTGCTAATGTACCCTGCAAAAGTAACACCTGTTGGTGCTCAGCAACGATAAATGTACGCGCCAACACTGTATTATCATATTATGTGACATGCTGTAACACACTGATCAAATTGCATGCATGTAATTCATGTTATCCATAATACCCTGTAATGTTACTGTCATTATCATGATTACAATGTATTAGCTAAAAACAATGGAAAAAACAATAAAACAGATTCAAACAAAAAACATAGCTTAAAAAAATCTGAAGCACATGAAAAACAGTCACATGGTTATACACCAATAGCCATTCCAAGAAGAAAGCCAACTAAAGCGTAACCTACGTCCTACAAATGATCTCATCTCCAACAGCGCCAGAAATTAAACGCCAAAGAAACACCAACAAAAAAGACAAATACAATAGGTCAGATTGCCTCACTCCAACAAAGCATCTCCATAACGACCCACAAAATAAATAGATGCTTTTTATTAGAAGTAAGAAATTAACTTCACCTCAAACACAACTGGTCTGGCATACAAACACCATTAAAGCAGACCATCTCTACATACAAAACTCAATCTGATCTAATCAAACTCGACAGCCATGAATATGACACCTTACAAAAGCCCAGAAGATACACCAAAAGACAGAAAAGAAACATTTAATGCTACAAAGTCACTGACAGAGATACTGTCTCCAGCAAAATGTCAGTCAGTTCTTTTGAAAGAGACATTTAGAATTCCACTGTCAATACCCACTACAACAAATGCAATGATGTAGTAAGGATGGGACAAATGCAATGATGTAGTAAGGATGGGACAAATGCAATGATGTAGTAAGGATGGGGAGCGGAGGCCAGATAGCTGAGGAGACAAGAGGAAATACACCCAAAGGATGTACTCCAAAACTGATCAAGAAAATCAAGGGCACCTGGTGAGAATACAGGGAGAGGAACAAACGAAAAATCAACAAAAGACCAAAAAATTCTGCCTCAACTGAATAATAAAGAATCACTATCCATCACTTAGCAACTTCGCAATATTATAAAACTATACCAAATAACTATGAAGTTCTATATCAACAAGCTTGATTAATTTCTCATTGATTAAAGCAAAATTCAGTAACACATCTCAGTAATATATAATTTTTTAATTATATATATTCTTATTTTATACAAAACAAGCCACAGTATACAAATTGAGAATTGATCATTGCCTCCCTAATTAACTCACAACCACCCCCTCCTAAAAATACCCAATATCATTCATACCTTATACATCCAAATTCATATCACACCATTTTTTCATATATATATATATATATATATATATATATATATATATATATATATATATATATATATATATATACGCTGACGCTCCCACAGCGCTCCGCACAAGCCAGCACTCCCCAGGAGAAGAACGGACACCAAATCACGTTTCGGCGATCCTGTCGCCTTGCTCACCAGATGAAAGTGTTTGTAAGTGCATAACATTTAAATTGTGAACCACCAATCTGAGCACTTTTTACCAGATATCACGTGACCATGAGTCATAGCTGTTGACATAGAAAACAGACTTAAACATATATATCTTTTTACTGAAAAAAACAAAAGTTACTGGGACGTTATAGTTAGATTAACATTTCACTCATACAAAAGCATAAAAATTCAGCAGTTATAGTTACCTATGCTAATTATAACTTACGCCGCCACAATGCACTGCTTATGACCTCAAATATAACATAACTCATGACATGGTCAGTGACATCTCAAATGTCATTACTGATGTATCATCCACTGATTGAGGGTGTTTTTTTATTTATAAGTGTTAAACATATATACCAAGGTTCCACAAAAGTTAAATCAGTATAGTTTGTGTTCTACAAATGAGTGATACTATTTCTAACATATATTACGTGAGTGGATGTGCTACTGTTTGCATCCGTGTGTGAGTGGCTGTATGGGTATGTGAGTGGGTGTGTAAGTGCCTGTGTTGGTCAATAAATGGGTGTGTAAGTAGATGTATGGGTGACTGAGTGGCTGTGTGAGGGGCTGTATTGGTGACTGAGTGGGTGTGTGAGTTGGTGCATGGTGGGTGAATGGATGAATGTGGCTGTATGGGTAAATCAGTGGATGAATGAGTGGGTGTATGGGTGAGTGAATGCCAGTGTGAGTGGTTGTATTGGTGAGTGAGTGTGTGTGTGTGTGAGTAGCTGTATAGTGAGTGATTGGTGTGTGAGTGGCTGTATGTGTCTGTGAGAGGGTGTGTGAGTGGCTCCAACAGTGACTCAGTGGCTGTGTGAGTGTCTCTAAGGGTGAGTGACTGGGTGTGTAAGTGGGTGTATGGGTGAGTGAGTGGCTGTATGAGTGGGTGTTTGGATAAGTGAATGGGTGTGTGAGTAGCTGTATTGCACAGCCAGTGTCTGTATTAGTGTCTGTATAGGTTAGTGAGTAGGCATGTGAGTACTTGGATGGAGTGTGAACAGGTATGTAAGTGGTAGTGTAGGTTTATGAGTGGTTCTGTTGAGAGGCTCTATGGGTGAGGGGCTGCATGATTGGGTGAGTGTGTGTGCTTGAGTGGCAGTATCAGTGACTGAGTGGCTCTGTAAGTGGCAATATGGATGGGTGAGTGGGTATATGAGTGGCATCTGGGTGAGTGAGTGGCTGTTTGAGTGGTTGTTTGGTTACATAAGTCGGTGTGTGCATGGCTGTTTTGGAGATTGAGTGTCTGTGTGAGTGTCTGTATGGGTGAGTGAGATCAGTGTATAAGTGGTCTTATGGATGTGTAAATGAGTATGTATGTGGCTGTGTGAGTGCATGTGTGAGTAGTTGTATGGGTGAGTGAATGGCTGTGTTGAGAGGCTGTAACGGTGAGTGGCTGGCTGGGTGAGTGGCTGCATGGTTGAATAAGTGGGTGTATGAGCAGCTGTATGGGTGAGGGTGTGGCTGGGAAACAACCATTACAACGTATGCATTACAACGCATGCTTTTGCCCCGCATGCCATTACAACAAAAATGGCTTGCTGTAGGAGGTATAAGGTGTTGGATTTAACTCCAACACCTTCTGTACTGTTGCACAAACTAGAGTTGGAATAGTAAATTATACTATTCCAAACTCCAGCGCACCCCCAAAGGCAATTCGGGGTAAAAATTTGTGTTGCACCGGCATGCAAGGTAAAAGCATGCATTGTAACGTCATACAACCAGTGTGGCTATGTGAGAGGTTGTATGAGTGGCTGGTTGTTTGGGTAGCTGTATGGGTAGATGAGTGCTTGTGTGAGTGGCTTTATGATTGAGTGAGTGAGTGAGTGAGTGAGTGAGTGAGTGAGTGAGTGGGTGTGTGAGTGGCTCTAGGGATGAGTGAGTGGTTGGGTGAGTACTTGTATGGGTCTGTGAATGGGCATGTGAGTGGTTGTGTGTGTGTGTAAGAGTAGGTGTATGTGAGGTTGTAAAGGGGTGGGAGAAGGTGTGTGAGTGGTTCTGTGGATGATGTCATCAGTGATGTCATTTGAGATGAGCCTTACCTGGGTCAAAGGGTTTGCAAAGCAGGTAATCCCGACAGCCCTGGTTCTTTTCAATATGCTCAGTCAAGGAAGAACCGCACACATTGCAAGCAAAGAAGAGCACAACACTGATAGCTGCACAAACAAGAACAGCCGGATTGGTGACTCCCTCCCCTGCAGCAAGTCTGGTTTCTGGGAATGAACTACCAACGCTCTCAGTGGATTCAGGAACTGGTAGGTCACCCTGCTCAGTTTTAAAAACTTGTATGAGATTATAAACACAAACACAATCAAAACATGTAAATTTGTAATACAATATTAAGGTTAAGGATAAATTAATACAGAAAACTAAAATTAAATTTCCACCTCAAAATCAGTTCCTGATTCTGTGAAGACTTACACATACCCTGGGGAATAAGACGCGGGGGGGTAGTAAGTGAGGGGGGGTGCAACAGTTGATATGTAGCTGAAAGTCATACCTTTATTTCTATAACTCACTAAATTCCCTCATCCTTTTTAGAAAGATTTGTTATGCTTTATTTAACATTTTATCACAGTTACATAATCAAACATAATAACAGCAATGTTTACTGTGCTCATCGCCAAAGGAAAAAGCACATTAATCAAAATATTCATCTTTTCTTCTCAGGCTTATCCTATAGTTTACATAGGTCAAAGAGCATTATTCAGCCACTTCCACAGTCTCAGTCACAGCATCCGGCGCAGGGGACCGAGCGCATCGGTAGCATCCCTGAGGCCTGTGATCATGTCTCAGCCGCAGCCCGCCGAGGAAGAGCCTCGTAAGTGTGTATGTTGAGCCGGGATCAGATAGATTTATGTGCACATCCTGTCCCGAGGCAGGAGACGCCAATAGCCTCTGGCGCGTGACGCTGGGGGCTGAAGCTGAGGCTAGAGGTTGTTCAGTTTGCTGCAATACATCAGTTATCTCAACCAGCGCGCAGCCTTGGGGTGAGGTCGTCTGCCCAATGTATGGCGACCTGGCTCTTAGCTAGTAGCAGGGGCATACCAACCAGTAGCAGACCCTGCAGCCCGGGGAGGGGGGTGGTGGTCGGCAGCTGCTCAGAGGGTTCACAAACCTTCAGGGGGCTCCTCCCCACTCAGCCCAAAGCCAATGAAATGTGAGATACGGGAGACTTAGGGGCTACTCGCCAATAAAGAGACTCAACACCCCATCAGGGTTACAAGTGCTATACAAATGCAAACCTTTTTCCTTTTCTACCCCTCCCTAACCCTTCTCAATCCAAATAACTGACTAACATATCCACCACTAAAATTACTCTCATGTTTCACCATACTAATTCATCACTAATCCTGATGGGTTCCAGAGTAGCGTGCTACTTGCGCTTCAAAACCCCATCAGGGGTAGCAAGCGCTATATAAATACAAACCTCTTTCCTTCTTCTATCCTACCACCTACCCTTCTCTATCCAAATAACTGAATAATATATCCACTACTCAAATTACTACATATTTTACTATACTAATTTTCAACACTAATCCTTTATGGATTCCGGAGTGGCGTGCTACTCGCCAGAAAAGCGATTCAACACCCATCAGGGGTAACAAGTGCTATATGAATGCAAACCTTTCTTCCCCTTATCCCTCCGCTATCCTTCTCACTCCAAATAATCTGACTAATATCCACCACTGAAATTACTTCATATTTCACCATATTAATTCACCACTAATCATTATGGGCTTCCTGAATAGCATGCGTCAACAAGCGCTTTATAAATACAAACCGTTTTCCTCCTCTATCCTTTCTGCTATCATTCCAAATCCAAATAACTGACTAACCTATTCACCACTTAAAATGTACTTTTATGTTTCACTATATTAATTCAACACTAATCCTCTATGGGTCCCGGAGTAGCGTGCTACTCGTCAGAGGTAGTAAGCGATGTATAAATGCAATTACAATACAATACATTCTGCAAGGGGGCCCAATTATTTTACGTTACGCCATTGGCTAGTAGTAGGGCTATAGCTGTGTATTTGAGTTTCACTATAGGGACATAATGCATGGACATCATTTAGGGGTAACAGATGCGACCCCTAACTTGTGACCCCTGACACTGCCTCTGCGATCTCTAGCCTCAGAGGTGCCAAAATCATTGCAAACAAAACTGGGGTGTTTTTTGCTGTTCTCTGATAATTTTTAATTACACTAACAGTGAATAATATTCTATTATCCACTATTAGTGTAATAAAATATGGAGCACAATTTGCTGGAAAAGGAACTTTGGTGCCAGCTTTGGTAAGTAAAAAAACTATTTTTAAATTAATGTTGTGTAGGTTGTGCAGAAGACGGTGTTTTTATGTGAGAGAGAACATGTGTGTGTGTATGAGCATGTGTGAAACTGTGTGTCTGTGTAATAATGTGTGTGTGAGTAAAAGTGAGTGAAAGCCAGTGAGAGGTAGTGAGTGAGTTTGTGTGAGACTGAGTGATAATGAACAAGGGAGATTTAGAGTGACTACAATTAAGACGAATTAGTGAAAGATAGAGACTGAGTGAGTGGTGAGTGAGTGCGTGAGTGGGTGAGTCCGTGAGTGAGTGAGTGAGAATGCGGTGTCCTGCTTGTGTGTGAGTCTATTGTTGGCACTGGAATACTGAAGGTAATTCTTATCTTACAGAAACACTCCTGACAAAATACTGGCACTGGGACACTTGAGACAATTATTGACAAAGCAAACACTTGTGACACAATACTTGCATTTGCAGTAATCACTGGCGTACTGGAAGTAATTATGTGAAAGAAATCTGGCATATTAGAGGAAGTTCTTGGACTGCGGGCATGCATGGCAATATGTGGGCACTAGCACATTGAAGGACATTCATGGCATATTTGCAACACTCATTGCATATGGGGCACCCATGACAGAACAGAGGCACAGTGGATGTATTTTTGACTTATGAGGGGCACGCATAGCACATTTTGAAAAAATGGGGCCAACTCCTGTGAAGCGTCGGTTTCAATGGCTTGGCGCACCATAAAAGGAGTTGAATATTTAATGAATGTTCTTTCAAAGCCTATGACATTTTAGTACATTTATGTGGAAAAATGTGCGTTAAGAGGCACTACTAGATCCCTTTCGTTTCAAAATCTTGTAAGGAAGTGAAACCCTATTGAAGAGGTCTGGCTTACTCGCTTTGCTCACTCACAACAATTCAGGGCAAGAGTTAAGCTGCAGAACTTCCAAAGCTCAAGCCATAACTATAATATAGGTTTTATCATCAATAGACATTTGTTTATGTTGTGTTGTTACATTAATCATAAAATCATTATTACATATCGTTGATGACAATTATTGTGATGTCATCAAGTCTACGCTCATGTGACATGATTTCCTGGAACAAATTTGGGTCGAGGGTAAGATGATGTCACTTCCTGTTATATCATTAATGTCAAAGAGTATGTGATGTCACTTCTGCTACCCCAGGCATTTGGTGAATAGACTTTCATGACATCATACATAGCAGTGTCATTAAGGGATCTCTCAGGCACTCTCAGCCACGTGACAAGCCACAGAATACCTGTATCCACAACTCAGCCACCAGTGGGCAGTTCCATGCTAGACACACAGGAAGTCCACTTCTGTGTGACCGCAGTGGTGGCAATTGTCGTCACTTAGGTGTTGTAGTTGTTTTAATTTGGCTTGGTGTAATAAACCCTGTGCAGGAATTTCAAATGTATATCATGGTGCTTACTATTCAGGGAGATATGGCTCGTCTGTGCAGAGTACAACTGACATGGCTCTTCGGATAGTTGCCGGCCTATGTCTCTCTCCCAGCTATTTCTGGTATTGAGTTAGACTTTAGGGTTACTGTCCAGTGCCATTATGTAGGTTTTGGCCCTTAGTTGTTTAGGATTGTGGGTGACGACTAGATACGATAGCTGAGGGAAGTCAGGAGGTTTTGGCGGAAAGTCTAAAATTAAGCATTTGCACAATGCTCTTAGTCTGTAATATAACAGAGTGTCCACTGATGTTCTAGTAATGTGTGGTGCAAATTCGCCCAGCGTGGCAGATATTCCAATATTGACCATTTTACCATGTGTAGTAAAGCCTTTACCTCTAGTCTGTTGGTTGACCTTAGATTCTGCAATATAGTAAGTGAAAAAATGGAATATTACATAGGGGGTTGAGTGGAGGATATATTCGAGATGTACATGTAATTAGCTAGACAAATCCCAGGCATGCATTGTACGTGCTGCGGGATCTGTATCTTTGGAGGGTTGAGAGGTATGTTGGTTTTTAGCAGTCTGCCATTTCGCTGGGTTCACTTATAACACCGGGACAGGGTGAAACCAATAGATGCCTCGTTAGCATTGCAGAACAGAAACTAAGCACAACAGTGGAACCCCTACCGGAGATAGGACCTATCCTGTTATCCCCAAAATTCTTGTGACAGAGGCAATAGCCATATATATGTCAATGTGCACACAGTTCAAGCACCCACTACCAGGGTGCGGTACTAACAGGACTATACAATTCTAAACAGAAGCCAACCGGTGCACAAAATAGTACTTGTACATTAGGATAATCAAAAAGTAAGATTCAATTTCAAAATGCATTCTCAAATCTTCTTTTTATTCAAATAGATTTGGATGTGAAATGCATGTGCAGGGAAGGACAGCCTGTTTGATTACCCTAATGTACAAGTACTATTTGGTGCACCGATTGGCTTCTGTTTAGATTAGCATTGAAGAACATTGCTTTCACGTATCTAGAGATCAATGTGACATCTATAAGCCATTTGTCATTGTTGGGCTAACTGTGCAGCTCAAGTTTTTCAAAGTAATTTCATGAGATGCCAAAGCTCTTAAAATCTGTCCATCTTTTTTTCCAATGACAAATTTGAAGTATTTATGAAAATGTGTAGCATCGCTTATAAGGGAGAGCGTCCCAAACCTCTCCCAAGAACCAATTGAACTCTCATTAAAATTGGGGCTTTAAGTTGTCACAATCCAGAATTTCCCGAAGGTATGATGCAATAACTCATTCACAGCTGACAATACCAGCAATTATTTGTTGCCAATAAATCAATTTACATCATTCCTTAAGAACAGGTGTTCCAGGCACTGAGTACCTGAAAATCTCTCACCCAGAAGACCAGAATTAAAATGCCATGAATCAGTCCCACCAGAAACTAAACTCTTCCTAGAATGATCACGTAACTCAAAATACTAGTGTCTTAGGAAAGGACATATCTGTGAAATATGCTGTCATAATAATAGTAATAATTATAATGCAATTCAAATGTATTGACTTTGCTCGGAGGATAGAGTGAGTACACCCACCATCATTTGAAGCTGAGCCTGCAGGGTCAGTAGAAGGTGCTCAGCTCCATCAGATATGCACATTGGAATCAAACTTAAACTGGATTTATGTCAAACATGCCCCACTAGAGACACAATTTGATCTCTGTTAGATTCAGTGTACACACAAACAACTCAAGTGTTCTGGCTCCGGAAACATTCTTGTTGTACTTGGAATTTGTATGCTGAGATACTTTCCGTAAGAGAAATTTCCTGGGTTGGTACGAGTGAAAAGACATCTCCAAGGGACAGCATCAGCATCAATTAAAAAAAAAAAACATCATTCACCTGTGCAATGTTACATTGCGTTTATCCATTAATAAATATACATGGAATTATTAAAGCGCATCCCTAGGCTTCTTTTATGGCCCACCTAAGAGGTCTATAAAACTTCCAAGAACCCAGGATTTCAACAGCGAACACAGTGGCTCTAATTTATCATGCACTTTCTGTAGCCCAGTCATCTACAGGCAGGGCCATGGCCAGTTTGGCTATATTCATCTCTGTTAGACTCACAAAATTGATTTGTTCAGGATCTTCATCATACTCATTATTATCAAATATTACTACTCAAGCTCCAAAACCCCTGGCCTAAATTAAACAAAGTTTGCAATAGGAGGGTGCTCCTCGTGACACTAATGAGGCATTTATTTCCCCCAGTGCTTTTAATATTTTACATAAGACTAATCATGAGCAAAGACACTGTTTAACCAAACCTGGTTGGGTTAATCATGCATGTTCTCTTGCTCATAAACGTCTTAAGTTAGTATTAGGGCAACGCCCGCGGGACAAGACTAAAGTAAGAGTCAGCAGAAATGCCTACAGAACTGCTATTGCAGCTAGAAAGATTAACTAAGGACAACATTTTAGGAAGACCTGGATTATGCAGGGAAGACTATTGATTCTAGAACTCTTTGGAAAGTAGTTAACCATCCTTTTTTCTCACGCTACGACAGACCCCAGATAGATACTGTTATTCCACTCAACGCTTGGGAATAGCATTTCTTTAAGATCTTTGACCCAAACAATCAGAATCAGGCACTTTTATCTATTGAGGAAAGAATTTATGACCATGAGGCTGCTACTTGTGTGAGGCAAGCAATCACAATTAATAATGTGATCCTGGCTATCGAAAGCAGTCCCTCAGCCAAAGTGCCTGGATCGGACGAGATTCCGGTGGATTTATTTAAAGAGTACCTTTCATTCTGGGCTCTCATAATTTCAAACATCCTAAAAGAAGCTATTGCTGGCCTACTTGTTACAACATGGCAGCAGGCAGTAATTGTCCATATATTCAACATGCATTTGTACTGCAATAGGGCTCGCATTTGCAAGAGTTAGAGCTATTGACGATGTAAATGATAATATCTTTTACCTATGTGTTTTGTTTTGGAGTGTAGTGGAAGTAGGTGGTGTGGCGTGGAATTATGTGACATGTATTGGAGATGTGTGAAATTAAATTGTGTGGCGTGGAACTGTGTGGTTGAGTAAAAATTGGCTTATTGGAATTGTGATATGGTGCATTTATGTGGATTGCTGATATGTGGCATAGAGTTTATTTATGTAGAGTGTATTTATGTTGTATCGAGTAGAGTGTAATTATGTGAAGTGTGATTATTTGGCTCTGAGTGGTATTATGTGGAGTGTATTTGCTGTGTGGTGCAGAATGGTGTGGTGTTTTGTGGAATCATGTGGAATGGTTTGTAGATGTATTATGTGGCATGGTGTGGAGTAGTATTATATGTTGTGGAAATATGTGGCATGTTGTGAAGTTGAATTTTTTTGTGGAGTGTAATTATGTGTTTTAGAATTGAGTGTATATATGTGCAATATTTATCAGATGGGTGATGAAAAAGAGCCCACTGAATTTCCCCAAAAGAGCCCTAACCCTACATTTCCCAAGTGAAGGATGTATTAGTTTCAGGTGCACTTGTAAGCTCTTGCTTTGATTACGGCCAACGTCATTTGCAGTCTTGCCACATACCAGGTCTAAAAACTGCAGCAGGCTCAAAATGCAGACAGCCACCTCACTCATCTTTTCGATAAAACAAACATCAATATGTGGCATCCCAACTAAAGGCCTGCACTGGCCCCCATTATAAAAAAGAATTGAGTTCAATGGAATTTGCTTTATCTACAAATGCCCACAGCAAAACAGATACAGGCCGGGAAATAACGGTATAATCTCTTCTTCTTTTTAAACTGTGAACCAGCTTAAAGTGCCTTTTATGACTTTGTTACTGGGTGATCCTAAGCTTGTAATATGAAATGTGGTATATTATAAGTGTATTATTAACGGAACATATAATTACTATTCATTTACTCACTTTCTTACCATCGATAACTAGGCTGATAATATGCAAAAACCATAGATTTTTGCTTCTATAATTAGTTTTATGAATGCGTGCATGTACTCTTTAGGTCTTTAGGTGTGTTTAATCCAGGACTATTATTTAGTATTAGGATAATAGAGAATCCTTGTCAGGCAAGTTACACTATGTTGATTGTTTTCCACAAATTACATTGTGGATTAATCTGCAATGGTGTAAATAGGACATGTAAGTTGCTATGGGCCTATTAAGTGCAATAAGACTTTATGAAATGTTACAACTGTAGATCGGTGCAGTTAAAAATCAGTTTCTACCGTGCAGCCTTGAATACATTACGAATACTTTAACTGTATTTTAAGACGGTTCTTTTAAAATGTTATTTAGTTATGATGTGTCATACGGTAATGTAAGAATGTCATATTGTCAGTTTTAATTAACTGAACAAAATCGTTTCAGGTTAGATGAGGATATTGGTGCTCCAAAAAAGGAGCCCTCCTTAACGGTTGAACTAAATCATAACGGCACACATTCCCCTTGCCTAAAGCACATATGCACCCAGGAAATACAGATTGATAATGTAGATGTAGTTGATGGGCAAACAGATCACGTGCATGCCTTAAGTTTGGGAGACAAAAGTGGAAAGTCAGATGCTGAGGCAGTTAGAATGGTGTCTTGGAACATAGCCGGTTTGGCAGCCAAATTTAACAACAAAGAATGGCGCCAGTATGTAAGCAAATTTAATATAATCTGCTGACAAGAAACTTGGGCAGTGGACAATAGGTTCCTACATATTCAAGGTTACAAATGCTTCTTTGTTCCTGCAAAGAAATCTAGCTCAGGCAGAGCCATGGGAGGGCTATCATTGTATGTGGACCTGAACATCCCCGGTACATGGTCGATCTTAAACTGTAACTCACAAAACATCCAAGAGGTCCGGTTTAATGGTAAAGGATGAAAATTGACCATGTTTAATGTTTATAACAATGGAGGGGGTGGAGGTTGTAACACACTGATAAGCGAACTAGAGTGCAGATTGTGCCTGGATTCGGTTGATGAAAGGGGGAGCGTTGGCCAAAATATTCTGGTCATGGGGGACCTTAATTGTCATCTCTGCCCGGCTCTTTTCCCTCTAGACAAGGCTTGGTCACGCTGCCCAGAGGATAACGGGGCTCATTTTGAGCATTCAACGGATGGTCACGCTCTAACAAAATTTTTACACAACCAAGACCTGGTTCACACCATGGATATGATGCATATACCGCAGGATGGTACTTTGCCACCAACCTTTAAGGGAAGGGGATGTTCCTCATATATTGATTATATTATTGTCTCAAGGGTTTTTAAAAATAGAATTTTTAGAGTTGGGATTGACTGGAATCCGTTCAGTGACCATAACCCCCTGGTGCTAGATGTACTTTATTGGGCTTGTCCAAGAGGGAGTATGCCTAATGCGATAACTTAGAGGGTCATTGACCAGGGCAGACGCCTTAGGTGGTCTAAAATTAATGGAGAACAGTTTTATAGATCACTGATGGAAAAGGGGAAACCAGCCTTTGAAAAATGCCTAAACATATCAATAGAAGGGCATCAGTTACTTATAGCCTTCGATCAGATTGCTGGTTTAGTAGATGGCCTGTTAAAGACTAGCGCCCCGGTAAAAAGTATTTGTAGCCAGCCGCGGTGGTTTGACCGGGATTGCTCGAAGGCCTTGAGGGAGCTTAAAAATAGTATTAAAGCGAAGCTAAGAGATGCCTCCCAAGTTGCAATTTGTAGGCAAAAATACAGGAGTGAACTGAGTTGGAGAAAATTGGCACTTCAAGCAGAAGGATGGGCAGACTTACGGGAGGCGGGGGAAAAGAGGGACATGTCGGAATTTTGGAGGATTATTAATTGACCCACATTCCAGGATGATAGGGCACCTGAAATAGGAACGAACATTACGCCTGATATGTGGATCACTCATTATAGGGGTTTATATAACCTCGAAATGGAAACGTCTAGTGAACACTGGGATGCTGATCAGGGCCAGCTCGTAGTGTTCTCATTAAAGGAAATCAAGGACGTATTGAGGGTTTATCTAAAAACAAAGCCCCTGGCCCAGACGGCATCCCGCCAGACTTATTCCTAAGCTCGGTGGAATTATGGGCCCCTCAAATGACAAGAGTCATTAACACAGCAATTCGTTATGGTTTACCGCCATCCTGGTCAACGGCCATTATTGTCCCTATTTACAAAAATGACAGCAGAGACGACCCCCAATGCTATCGCCCAATCTCCCTGATCGACGTATCCGCCAACATTTTAGGGAGGGGGATATTAAATCGGCTGTCTGAATGGACAGAGGCAAACAACATAATCTCAGATGCCCAGTACGGCTTCAGGACGGGCCGGTCTACAAGCGACCAATGCCTGAACCTTTACATGTTAGCAGCCAAATACACGAAGGCCAGTAATTAATCAATTTATATGGGATTCATGGATCTGGCAGCTGCTTTTGACCATGTAAACAGGGACAAGCTCTGGAATATGATGACCAGAATGGGGATAGAGATCGGCCTCATTAACATTCTAAGAGAATTGCACAACAGTACCTCAGCGAAGGTTAGGTATAACATTGAGGGAGGATGTGCTGACTCCTTTCCTTGTAATAGTGGAGTACGCCAAGGTTGTATTTTGGCGCCGTTTCTGTTCTCCCTATATCTCAATAATTTGGAGCGGCATCTTCTTCAGTTGAGAACTGATTGCCCACGAGTAGAGACCCGTCATGTTCCTGTGTTACTTTACGCAGATGATGCGGTCCTTCTCGGACGTACACCAAGGAGTCTACAGATTTTAATTGAAGGTTTTGTATTTTGTATGGCCTCATTAGATCTGTCGGTTAACTTGAGTAAATCTTATGTTTTAGCCGTCGGCAATAAACCCTGTAATAAATGTACATTCACAATAGGGAGCCACAAGATAGAGAAAGTAAAATCATTCTCGTATCTGGGCTTGCTATTTGACGGTGCATTAAAATGTAATCACTTGGTGGAGGAACTTTGTCGTAAAATGAATGTCACAAATGGGGCAATTGCAGGATATGGGCGAAGGTTGGGGAGATGGTGCCCTGAAAAGGTCTTGAATCTATATAACTCTATATGTTGCTCTATGGTCATCTATGGGGCAGAGGTGTAGGGCTTTGTGAATACTTGTCAACTACAGCGGGAAGAGAATAAACATCTACGCTCTGTCCTGAAAGCCCCACAGAGCCTAGCTGCATCAATTACACACAGGGAGTTAGGGATACCTTATCTTGAAGACCTGGTGAAGGTTAGGCCTATCTTAGCTTGGTTAAAAATCTGGGTTAACCCAGATGCAAATTTAGGTAGGGAAATTATGAATGATTGTTGGGGAAGAGATAAATGGATGCGAATCCCGTGGCTCAGTTATGTTAAGTCAGCATTGGAAATTTTGGGCCTTGGGAATTTATTCTCCAATCCAGCAGCAATTACCCCACAGCATAAAAGGACTGTAAAAAAAGCGTTTTTGGAACACAGGGCTATACAGAGAACAGGGCAAGAAAGGGCTAAAACCACAGTGTGTGCCTAATATCTAGTAAAGATTAAAGAAGGAATGGAACCTTACCTATATTTGATATACAATGCACAGGACAGGTTTTTAATGAACGGTTTTAGGCTCAATCTTTTACTGTATTTATTGGCATCACCAATAGGGTACTCATCCATGATTGAGCAGAAGGGAACCTGCGGTTGCAACAATAGGTCTCCGCAGGATTCCCTTCATTTTGTATTGTTATGTTCTTTTTATTCTGAGCCCAGGCGTAGAGTCCTGGTTGATATTTTAAAACAAGCTAACATAAAAAGTGCTCAAAAAGCTTTGATTTTTCTGCAACAAGCGGCTGATCCTCTTACATTGTGCTGTATCATTAATTTTATTAAAGTAGCAGTACGTCTGAGAGCTACTAGAGGGGGAGGGGAACTGTGAGGTTTTATTGATTCCTGTTAAAGGCCAGTTATGTCTCTTTTTAACATTGTGATTTGTCTGTATTAACATTGGGATTCATGTAAATTGAATTGTTAAATTTTTAAACAAAAATGGGGAAAAGTTGGGGGTGAATGTCTTTTGTATGTTTGTACTTTTATGGTGATTTTTAATCATCGTATAAAGAATCCTGACTGACTGACTGACTCACTATAAAGTAGTGCAGAGAGTAATATGCTTGTTGCAAAGAACGTGTTCCATACAGAGATTACAAAGTGTATATCATGTAAATAGGTCAAAGGTTACTGATTTTGAAGGAGACATCTTTTTGTTAATTGCAATTTATAAGTCAAAGTCCTAATATAGAACAGTGAGCTAGTAACAGTCATCAAAGAACTGCATGAATACTGCAAAGTATAGTTTAGAGCATAGATTAATGTTGCAAAAAAAGGGTTTATTTGGGTAGAAATCTATTCTTATTATTAAACCCCCAACTAAGATGTTCCTTTTTAGAATCTGAGTTTGTGCTTTTCCAGAGTAACTGTGCCTTTATATTTGAAACCTATACCTAAATAAACAACAGATATAAATAAAACAAGCATTTGCAATGCAATAGGTCTCGCATTAGGAAAGTTTGAGTTATTTGTCCTGTACATGCCAAATTTGTAATGTATGTGTTATTTTTGAAAATTGTGAAATTAATAGCTTTGTCATTTATAATGCTAATACTTTTATTTTTTGACAATGTGACACCTATAGCATTTTTAATGCAAAATGTTTTGTACTTACATGACATAGAAGTATTGATTTTACAAATAATGTTTTTTTTAAATAATTAATACTTAAATAAAAGTTATTGTGAATTATAATGGCAATAACTTAAACTTTTGTAAATAACTTTTGTGAAGATTATGTTCAGTGTATTTTATCATGACTAAAATATAAGAACAGAAGTGAAATATCAACATTTTTTGTGACATTTGTACTAAAGCTTGAAACATTGAGAGAACATATTTGAACCAGTTGTTGTTGAATGTTTGCACAGATTGATACTGTGGTGGTGCTGAGTGATGTTGTGGTGGCAACAAGTGATGCTGTGGCGTTCAGTGATGCTGTGGTAGCGCATAGTGATGTTGTGGTGCCCCTGAGTGATGCCGTGTGCCCCTGAGTGATGCTGTTGTTGTGCAATAGACAGATAGAGTGAGGGCGATAGATAGATAGAGTGAGGGCAATAGATAGAGTGAGGGCAATCGATAGATGGAGTTAGTGTGATAGATAGATGGAGTGAGGGCGATAGATAGATGGAGTGAGGGCGATAGATAAAGTGAGGGCGATAGATGTGTGTGGTTGTGTGTGTGTGGTTGTTTGTGTGTTGTTGTATGTGTGTGCGTGCATGGTTGTATGTATGTGAGTGTGCGGTTACAGAAGGAGATCAGCACACGAGAAGAGAACAGAGAGTTGAGAAGTAGGCGGTGGAAGGGAACAGCAGATCAGCACGGGAGAATAGAACAGGGTTTTAGAGAAGGGATCCGGGGTGGAAGAGAGCAGCAGATCAGGATGGGAGAACAGAACAGGGAGTTAAAGAAGGAGGCGGTGGAAGAGAGCAGCAGATCAGCACAGGAGAAGAGAAGAGAACAGGGAGTTAGAGAAGTAGACGGTGGAAGGGAACAGCAGATCAGCAAGGGAGAAGAGAACAGGGTTTTGGAGAAGGGGGCAGGGTGGAAGAGAGCAGCAGATCAGGATGGGAGAACTGAACAGGGAGTTAAAGAAGGAGGCGGGTGGAAGAGAGCAGCAGATCTGCACAGGTGAAGAGAACAGGGATTTAAATAAGGATGTGTAAAGGAAGAGAACAGCAGTTCAGCACAGGAGAAGAAAATAGTGAGTTAAAGAAGGAGGCGGGTGGAAGAGAGCAGCAGATTAGCACAGCGTAAGAGAACAGGGAGTTACAGAAGGAGGTGGGTGGAAGAGAGCAGCAGATTAGCATTTTGATTTGGATGGTGGAGTTGGAGGCTGGAGTTGGATTTGGAGGGTGGAGTTGGATGTGGAGTTGGATTTGGAGGGTGGAGTTGGATTTGGAGGGTGGAGTTGGATTTGGAGGGTGGAGTTGGATTTGGAGGGTGGAGTTGGGAATGGATTTGGAGGGTGGATTTGGATTTGGAGTTGGAGGGTGGATTTAGATTCGGAGTTGGAGGGTGGAGTTTGATTTGTAGTTAAAGGGTGGAGTTGGAGTTGGAGGGTGGATTTGGATGTTGGAGTTGGAGGGTGGAGTTAGACAGTGGAGTTGGTTGATGTTTTTGGAAGGTGGTGTTGGAGGGTGGATTTGGAGGGTATAGTAGTACTTGGATTGTGGATTTTGATGGTGGATTTTGAGGGTGGAGTTGGAGTGTAGAGTTGGAGGGTCGTTTTGGAGGGTGGATTTTGAGGGTGGGTTTGGAGGGTGGAGTTGTAGGGTGGTGTTGTAGGGTTGTTTTAAAGTTGGAGGGTGGAGTTTGATCGAGTGGTGGCAGATCGAGTGGTGGGCGGGTAGAGTGGTGGGCGGGTAGAGTGGTGGGCGGGTAGAGTGGTGGCGCTAGAGTGGTGGCGCTAGAGTGTGGGCGCTAGAGTGGCGGATAGGGTGGTGGCGGATAGAGTGGTAGAGTGGTGGCGGTAGAAGGCTGTACTGTGTGTGTGAGAGAGAGAGAGTGTGTGTGTGAGAGAGAGAGAGTGTGTGTGTGAGGGAGAGAGTGTGTGTGTGTGTGAGAGAGAGAGAGACAGAGAGTGTGTGTGTGAGAGAGAGAGAGTGTGTGAGAGAGAGAGTGTGAAGTAGTGAGATAGAGAGAGAGTGAGGTAGTGAGGAAGTGAGATAGAGAGAGTGAGGTAGTGAGGGAGAGGGAGGTTGTGAGGTAGTGAGAGAGAGAGAGTGAGGTAGATAGAGAGTGAGGTAGTGAGAGAGAGAGAGGTATTGAGATATAGAGAGAGAGTGAGGTAGTGAGAGAGAGAGAGAGAGAGAGAGAGAGAGAGAGAGAGAGAGAGAGAGAGTGAGGTAGTGAGAGAGAGTGAGGTAGTGAGGGAGAGTGAGGTTGTGAGGTAGTGAGAGAGAGAGAGTGAGGTAGTGAGAGAGAGAGAGTGAGGTAGTGAGAGAGAGAGAGTGAGGTAGTGAGAGAGAGAGAGTGGGGTAGTGAGAGAGAGAGAGTGGGGTAGTGAGAGAGAGAGAGTGGGGTAGTGTGAGAGAGAGAGTGAGGTAGATGGCAGGCATGTTTAAATAAAGTTACTAGGGTCTGACCTTAACAAAGGAGGCGAATGTATTCTCTTGGAACACGGAAAATGTTAAATATATACTTTTATAAACATTTTAAATTGTGATTTTAAGTGAAAAAATAGATTGAGCTGAGAAAGTACCGTCTGTTCCTCAGGCTGACTCGTCGGTCTTTTGAAAGTTGAACAAGCTGCTTTTGAAAAGGCAGCGCTGGGAGGAGGGCTGATTCTGCAGAGCGCGTGAAGTGGCTGGTGGGAAATGTCATGCCTCTCGAAGTACAAGCTCTGGCATTGCTCAGAGGGGGGCGGGTGGGAGCATTCCACTGCAGCATCTCCTTTATGCTGAATGACGCAAAGTGTAACAGCCGTGCCCATTTTCGCACTTACAAGAAATTAAACTCATCATGTGTGTACAGCACATCTGCTAAATCTCTAAGGCACACTAAAGCTGTTCATCCAATAATAGACGCGTCCAATGAAAAGCGAATGTGCAGAATAAAACTCACCAAATGCCCATATAGTATCTGAACAGTTGTTGGGTATATTGCTCCCAGGGCCCCCTAAGGCACTGTGATTTTTTGCATAATTGACACAATGAATTAATTTGCTCATTCACGGGATTTGGGGTTGTTGTGTTGTATCTGTGAAGTGATACAACATCAGCTGTGCCTATCGAGATCTATGCAGTGCACCAGGTCTCACTGAGCTGCTATGTACATCAGGGCCTGCTGTCACTGAGCACCTGAGGAGAGTGATGGAGACCCGGGGCCATACTTGTATGCACAGCATGACTGAGCCCCACCTTGAACATGCTCCTGCCAGTGGATGTGACAGTGGCAGACTAGCTTTCTAATATCTGGTCACTTCTCAGCTCACCCTGAATGAAAGGGAATGTGGCGGTGGGACCTGTACGCAGACTTCCCCATCTGCGACCAAGTGCAGCTCTGGACGTAACTCTATGATGTGTTATTTCCTCGCACTGATGTAGGGCGAATGGCTGGCTGAGGGGTTTGATGTACTTGAGGCTGTAGTAGGCCAGCTTTGCTGATACGTACCAGGTAGCACAGCGTCTCGTAGGCATCAGCTGGCTCGGAATGTGATATTTGTGTGTTTATGCTGCAGCTTTGCTTCGATCTGCCAACACTGTGAACTCACTCTCCAGTGTGCTCGTAGGGAGGAAATACGCAGCCGCGAAATGAAACCCTTTGATGTGTGAAAGCCTTTGATGTGCGAGCGAGTAAGCAAATGGTGGGGGCCTGAAGCAGTGGAGTGGGAGAGGTGAAGGGGGAGTCATGGGGAGATTAAGCGGCCGTGAAGTGCAGGCGGGGGCGGGGAGCAGAGCCTTTGAAGAGCCAGTCAGTGAAAGGCTGATAGGCAGAAGGCTCAGTCAAACTCGTGCATGAGACGTGCACTTCTGAAAATCCGCTGGAGAGCCCTTGCTTGGCCTGAAGTATGGTTTGGCTGCATTAGGGCTCTTTTCCTATTCCTTCCGAATAGGAAAGGGGCGAGCCCTAAAAAGGGGATATCTAAAATACAAAATATAGGATGGCTATAATACTAGACTGGCTTGAACTATAAAAGCTCTTGCCCAAACATTATCAAGTATTCTAGGTAGCCCCTTTTTCATTTATATATGTTGTTTAGGTATAGGTTTCAAATATAAATGCGCAGTTAGTCATTATTCATTGTGACATGACAATCAAGTCTGCTTGAATATATGCATTTTTTTATGGATTTAATTTTCATTTCTAATTTTAGCTTTTAAATAATGAACACTTTTTCATAGAAGGTGTCAATCTCACTTCTCACACAATATTTTTCAACAGTAAGCAACAACGACATCACACCCTCGCAAGACCTCTGCGACTCACTCGCCTCGTTCTTTCACCGCAAGATTGCCGACATACACAACAGCTTCGGCGCACAGGCCACGCACCCAACCACCGAAACAGCGCCCCCCACCATTACCCTCTGCACCTGGACCCCCGTCAACACCGAAGACACCACTCGCCTGATGAACACCATCCACTACGGCTCCCCTACCGACCCCTGCCCGCACCACATCTTCAACAAAGCAGACTCCATCATCGCACCCCAACTCCGGAACATCATCAACAGCTCCTTCGCATCCGCCACCTTCCCGGCGAGCTGGAAACATGCCAAGCTGAGCGCCCTCCTGAAGAAACCCACAGCTGAGTCCACGGACCTCAAGAACTTCCGCCCCATCCGGCTCCTCCCCTTTCCAGCCAAAGTCATCGAGAAGACCGTCAACAGACAACTCTCCGCCTTCCTCAAGACCAACGGACACCTCGATCCCTCCCAGTCCGGTTTCCGAGCAAACCACAGCACCGAGACTGCCCTCATTGCAGCCACCGACGACATCAGGTCTCTGCTCGACAACGGGGAAACTGCTGCCCTCATCCTCCTGGACCTCTCAGCAGCCTTCGACACCGTATGCCACCGCACCCTGATACAGCGCCTCAGAAACACCGGAATGCAAGGAGCGGCACTGGAGTGGATCATCTCGTTCCTCGCCAGAAGAACCCAGAGAGTCTACCTCCCCCCGTTCAGATCCGCAGCCACCGAAGTCATCTGCGGCGTTCCGCAAGGATCCTCACTCAGCCCCACCCTCTTCAACGTCTACATGAGCCCTCTCGCAGCCATCGCTTGCCAACACAACCTCAACACCATCTCCTATGCCGACGACACCCAGCTGATCCTCTCCCTCACCAACCACCCCGCCACCGCCAACGCCAACCTCCAGGAAGGAATGAAAGACGTCGCACAATGGATGAAGATCAGCCGTCTGAAACTGAACGCAGACAAGACGGAAGTCCTCATCCTCGGACCATCTCCCTCTGCATGGGATATCTCCTGGTGGCCCCCTGCCCTGGGCACCGCACCCAAGCCAACAGACCACGCACGCAACCTGGGCTTCATCCTGGACTCTTCCCTCACTATGACCAAGCAAGTCAACGCCGTCTCGTCCTCCTGCTTCAACACCCTGCGCATGCTCCGAAAGATCTTTCGATGGATCCCCACCGAAACCAAGAAGACGGTCACCCAGGCCCTCGTCACCAGCCGTCTGAACTACGGGAACACCCTCTACGCTGGAACGACAGCCAAACTCCAGAAAAGACTCCAGCGCATTCAGAACGCCTCAGCACGACTCATCCTGGACATCCCTAGCCACAGCCACATCTCTGCCCACCTGAAAGACCTGCACTGGCTCCCCGTCAGCAAGAGGATCACGTTCAGACTCCTCACCCACGCACACAAGGCTCTCCACGACACGGGCCCGAAGTACCTCAACAGCCACCTCACATTTTACACTCCCACCCGCCAGCTCCGACCCGCCAGCCTCGCCCTCGCCTCCGTCCCACGAATTCGAATTCCACAAAATGACTGTCGGAGGAAGATCCTTCTCCTACCTGGCAGCCAAGACATGGAGCTCCCTCCCCACTCACCTACGGCTGAACCTGGACCATCTCTCCTTCAGGAAACAAGACCTGGCTGTTCGAGCAGTAGCGACCCCCCTCCCTACCCCACCCAATGCCTTGAGACCCTTACGGGTGAGTAGCGCACTATACAAATTCTTTATTATTATTATTATTATTATTTCAAAGAATGTAAATAGGCGAAAGACTGCCAAGGCTTATCTGCTAATTGTTTATTCTGAAAATGCTCAACAATGTTCTGATACAAAATATAAATTGAGAACCAAGTGTAATGATATAAAAAAGAACTTCATACAAGAGACCAGAGACTGAGGGTCATACAAAGCTGTAATCACCTTCCTTTGCTGAAGGCTACTGGGAAGGTACATCCAGACTTCACTTGGTGGGCTGATCTGCCTGCATTTAGAAACAGATGAGAATAGCAGGTAAAGTTTCTCTGCTGAACATTGGCTCTGTTGTTTAGAAGAGGTATGTGGGTGTGACCCATCTCTGAAACTCACACTTGGCTTCTTTTGGTGCTATGTTTAGCTTAAGTACCTGAGAGGAAGGTGGGTTGGTGATACTAATATGAAAAATGATGGCATCATCATAATGTTATATTTTATTATTCACTCTTCTATAAGTATTGTTGCCTCTGTTTTGTTTGTTTTCATAATAGTTACGATTGAATCCTACCTAGCACACATCTCCCTCCATTACTTAGCCCCACGCTAATCAACATCTACATGGCCACCCTCGCCGCCATCGTCAGACAGCATGGGCTCAGCATCGTATCCTAGGCAGACGACACCCAACTTATCCTCTCACTCACGAAGATTCCTGGAGACACCAGACTCTGCTTCCAAGAAGGAATTAAGAACGAGGCAACCTGGATGAACAACAGCTGCCTTAAGCTCAACTCAGGGAAGAGTCGAGGATGATGCTGAGGTTGCGTGCGTGGTCTGTAGGAGTGGGTGGGTTCCCGAGGGCGGAGGGCCACCAGGTGTTGTCCCAGATGGAGTTGCAGGCTCCGAGGATGAGGACCTCCTGGGAGCCTGCAACTCCACCTGGGACAACACCTGGTGGCCCCCCGCCCTCGGGAACCCACCCACTCCTACAGACCACGTACTGAACCTCAGCATCATCCTCAACTCTTCCCTCTCCATGAACCGCCAGGTCAACGTTGTCGCTTCCACCAACATCAACTGTGTGCGCATCCTCCGAAAGACCTTCAAATGGATCCCCTCCCGACTGCTGAAAGACCGTCACCCATGCACTCATAACCAGCAGACAGGACTATGGCAACGCCCTATATGCCGGAATCAACAGATCCCTCCTACACAGACTCCAGACCATTAAAAATGCCGCCGCTAGACTCGTCCTTGGAACTCCACGCCACAAACACATGACCCAACAACTACGAGACCTGCACTAACTCCCTGTAGAGAAGAGAGTCACCTTAAAACTCCTCACCCATGCCTCCAAATCCCTCAATAACATCGGACCCATATACCTCAACGAGAGACTATCCTTCCACGTACCCAAGAGGAACCTCTGCTACACCGACCTCACCCTGGCAGAGGTCCTCCGCATCTGCAGAAGTAGAACAGGCGAAGAGACTTCTCCCACATCACAGCCAAGACCTAGAACGAGCTCCCCCTAAACATCAGACGCTCTCCAACACTTCACACCTTCAGGAAGGACCTCAAGACATGGCTCTTGGCTGATATGGAGCTCCCCACCTCCCCCCAGCGCCTTGAGACTCAAGGGTGAGTAGCGTGCTATATAAACCCCTGATTGTTTGAAGTAATGATGAGTGAGTTGCAGGATAGTGCAGTACATCAAGTTTTCAGTCTCAGGTTAGCATATTGGCCATGTCCTTATGACAGATGGTCTAGAAAATCCATTTCAGAGCCGTATTGTGGAAAGAAAGCCAGAATGGTATCACCAGTGGTTTGTACAACTGTGTGTTGTTTTTGGAGACTCAGAGCTGCTTAATTCTACTGGTGTCAACAAGATGGCCAGGCAGTGCTGGAGAGCTTAGAGAGGATGTCTTATAAGTTATGGGTCCAGTTGACTCTGAGAACACTTAGGGTCAGATTTACAATTTTACCACGTAAAGCACTGCAGCAGCCGCAAATTCTGCGCTGGAAAGTAAATTGGGAATTAAAGACTTTGCAATGCTTTGTGTCCCTTTACGGTCTAATGATAATGCAGACCTGAGGACTGAGCTCCACTATGAGGCATTAGTGTCTTGTTTCCATAGAGAAAACTGAGAATTCTGAGATGGCCACAGCGTCAATGGTGTCAAAGAAGATGGGACTAAGTAAGGTTCTACAACTTCTAAGGTATTAGAACGTTGCATGTAAGGTAGAGTAATCCAGCTGAGAATTTACACAAAAACGCCATTTGCCAGGAGGAGGAGACACAAGCCACAACACAGGGTCTGGAACACTGTAACATGCAACGGATGAAGGTGTTTTTAACCTAGTGTCCATGTGGCCACTGGATGACCACCGCCAATGGCTGGTTACAATTTTCTCTCCAGCAGCAGAGGAAGTGATAGGAAAAGAAATAATATACTGAGGACACAGGAAAGGTCAGTCAAGAAATTTAGCATCAGATTCTGTTTTTCCACTTTTGTTGTTCAGTGGTGCTCCTGGGTAAAATCTATGTGAGGAAGAAAATGCATCACATTGACCAACTGTGCAGTGTCATTAATAGTGAAAAGGTATTATCAAAAAGAATGGATGTTTTACAACAGTGGTCGAAGCTTCAGAGGTTGTCTCTGGAATAAAAGAAGTTCCAGTCCAGGTCACTTGAGAGTTATGAACATTGGGCTCCCCAGTGCTCTAGAACTGGTAGAGGGATCATTAGCAGCGGCGATGTAAGGAATGGAGTGTAGGGTGACAGAGTAGCGTATGAAAATAGATAGGCAGACAGTTACCATGTATTTGGGGGACGATTTGGTGACACAAGGAGGTGAACAGTTTCTTTGTTGTTTTTGGTGCTTTCCCAGTGTCTGCAATTCGACAAAATAGCTCAGGAGAAGGAAATGTTCTCTGGATGAGCAGAAACTGTTTGACTCAGCACCACTAAGGCGGACCACCCAGGGAAAAGAAGTGTAGTCAAGGCACTTGAGTGTTGTGATTGTGTTGTGTTTCCACTGGCAGCTCAGCCTTTAAGGTGATGCAGAACTAATAGGCTTGGATCTCAACAAACAAGCACAGCTCTTCAAAATTCAAGATCAAGTGGGCAAAGAGGGATTGGGCAGAAACAGAGAACAAATGTGCAAGCACAAGATCCGCATGGATGGCATTGTCGCTGAGGATTCAATGTAGCTGGCAGCCATAAACAGTGCCTTTTTATTCATTCATAGCAAACAAAACAAGATGATGGACGGAGTGTTGAAACTTTTCAAACACTCACCCCCGGTCAAGTGATCTGGGTTAAATCCCATCTTTCTTTTGCTCACCACATCACATACAAATCAGTCTTGACCCTGCTCTTCATGGGAACAGTCCAGCTCCAACTGCCAGGCCAGATCCTCCCTGGACCGGAAACAAGCATCCTTGGACCAGGCTTTGGGGTTTCACCTCTCATCAGCCAGGCTAGCTTGAATCCTGTGGCACAGGGTCTGTGCATACCCTTGGCCACATAGGGCGAACATACCAAACACATCCATGGCAGGCAGAATCTGATAAGCAACATTTTGTAGACTTGCTCAGTGACGTGCTTCTCAGGTCTACATGAGGTCTAAGAGAGTGTGGTCTGTGAGGCCAGAGGGTGATGGTTGATCTGTTCATATGGAGAGAAGGATGGTGTAGGAATCAAGGTTTATTATTTTCGTGTTTACACCATGTTTACGTTTGAAAGCTATGAAACAGAGGGTGCAGAAAATACGATCTTTCTCCAGCCTTAATGAAATACGACTTTTTAAAATCAAAGCGACTAGATCGACATTTGTGTGAATTTGTCATTTTCAAAGAGAAACATGACAACTGGAGGCTGACTGAATAAACGACCATGAACTGTTCTCTAAACAATTATTTGTATCGGTAAAGAACGACAGGACCTCCCCCTCTCCCCCTCCCTTGCGCAAATGGTTTCTAGTCAATAAAGTGTTACATGGAGAACAAAGTTTGCCCCCAGCACTGCGTGAGGCGTTCTGTACAAGCGAAAAGCGCACTACAATGTGCTATATAGTTTCAGCTGGCTCTCATGAGCTATACTTTTCTAGTATTTGGATATGAATGATCGTATTCCTGTATTTTACTGTGCATGGAAAGGAGCAATTTGTTACATTCTGTATCCACGCTGCTGTGTTAAATAACATTTTGCCCGCAGAAGGGGAAAACACGTGAACAACCACAACACGTGAGTAACTACTGTCCCAAGCCCTAATGTTTACTTTGGAAAGTTACTGAGCAGGCCGCCTGCGTTCTACGAATGCACCGCATGTGACGAGCGTTTTAAAATATCCACAGTGTCAAATTATAAATCGTATTTGTTTAAAATATGTTCTACTTACAAAAGCCGAGGCCTCCTACTCTGCAGCTGGTATCTTGCATCACGGTATAGGAGGTGGAACAACTGTCCTGACTGAGGATGTTATTCGTTGCACAAACTGGATTGATTTGGCAACTGACCAATCATAAATCCGCATTGAGTAGTCAATATTTACTGGCTGCAGCTGTTGCTCAAGTCGTGTGTGTTTTTCAGTCCAGCATGTTATGATCTGCCTGGGAATACTTTTCAGAACACATCATTGTTATACGATTGAGCTGCACTTTATGAGTTACTGGAGAGTCTTTGACTGCCACAACCGTGAGCCGAAGTGATATTTCCATAATCTGAGCAGAGAATCCAACAAGCACTGGCAATGCCAATAAATCTGGTTTATAAATGAAAGTGCCTCTTCAGTCAATGATGGGTTTAAGCAGTCAATAGGTCATCATACATACAACCCCTCACTAATCATTCCACTTGTACACCCATCCACCCACCCACACTGGCTCCTTCTTGCACTCACCCCTTTACACACACAGAATGAAACACATACACAAACTCAAAAACATATGCATGCATGTGTGCTTTCAATAACAAATTACATTTAAAATAGGGTAATTTTTTAAATTCCACACTGTTCTTTTATCTAAAGCTTATTTCCCAGTAGGCACAAAGAAAAGCGAGCTTGTTGTCGGACGCCAGGAGCAGCTGGGTGCCAGTATTTAGGTCTCTCCTGGGACAGTGCATTTGCTGTCGCTTGTTAGACATTTTGTTAGCTTACAGGTGGCATGGAGCCTACCAATTACTATCCATTGGTTGGACTCATTGCACTCTCATTTCCTTGTTTCTATTTGATCAGCGCGGGCTCACATCCTCTTTGTGTATTTGTCCCTCCTCTGGAGCACTGCTTCTTTGGCCAGTGTCCTTTCACGCCTCTCACTTTTGCAGCTACTTTTTAGGTCTCGCGACCTATCGATGTGCGCAATCGCATCGAGCGGAGCGAGAATTCATGTCGGCAAAATCAACTTCAAACTAAGGGCTTTCAGCCCCGCGGTTTTCTTGAAGTTCACGTGAATCACGTGAGCAACAAGCACGCGCATTCCCGCCTAGCACAGCACATCAAAGGGCTTCTCCTCCCCTAATTATTCCGGCCGCACTTTCAGTTTCCCGGCATCTCCTCCCCTAATTATTCATGGCCGGCCGCAGGCCGGCCTTTCATTCAGTTCCCTCCTGTATCAGTTTCCCTGACGTCACATTCCCCGCCCTGCCTCCACCGTTCCCTGCAAATGTTGCCCTGCTTGTTTAATATGTGTTGTGGTTTTAAGTCCATACTTATGAGGGTGCCTGGGAAACTGCAAGATCCAGAGTACAAAGCGGTTTTGTTCTATTAGCACGCAATGTCTATTGGAGTATCACATGCGGTTTTGTTCTATTAGCACGCAATGTCTATTGGAGTCTCACATTAGACGGAGCCACTTCGCTATGGCCGATCCGAGGTTCTGTTTTTGCCTCTGCCCTCTTGTGCCAAGAAGGACAGACATAGATTTTCAAACCTCACTGGCCCGTGTTTGTTTTACAGTGCCAAATTGTGCATCCTCCCCACTGATACACTTCTTTACGTGTTGCGATTAACTAACTATCTGATCGCAAACACGAGCACGAATGCGCGCATCCTCCTCACTGATGCACTTCCATGTACTTGCTGTGCTTCACCAACGTCGCAGGCCCCAGACAGCAGAGCTATCGCTAGACGCAGCCTACGTTGCACGATAAGTAGTTATAGGAAAATTGTCCCCTTCCATCAGCTCTACTTGGGGCACAATCGCCCCCCTCCCCACGCCCCTTTCTCCACCCCCTAGCCCCCGGTGCAACTACTGTACTTATTATAGCTAACCCTTGTGCATCAGAGACACCAGATAGTGGGGTGTGAGGAAACGACCACTGCACTCCAGCGCGTGCTTCTGTGCAGCGCTTCCTTAGTACAACGATGAGTGAGTGACAGTGACCCCATGCTCTTCTTAGGAGAGACTCCCCCCCCTACACACTGTCCCTACTCTTTCGCTTCAGAGGGGAGTTCTCATGTTCTCTGAGTGGGCGCCGTTGTCCCTCACTGATACTACTAGCAAAGCTGGATGCTCCTCCCCTAATTATTCACTTTCCCGGCCGCTCACAGCACATCAAAGGGCTTCGCCCAGCGTGCGCTCTGCGGCTTCTCCTCCCCTATGCCTTTTCTTTCACACGCAGCCTCCTCTCGCCCCCTGCAACACTCCTGCCTCCCCCCTCACCCCTCACCCACTGTCTTCCTAGTTATTTCAACAATCCACCCTCTACCCAGCTCCCCTCTTGTTATATAGATTAATGTATCTTTCATGGAGCACTGCATTGTTCATCAGTGGCGACGAATTGCATGATCTTAGCCAATGCGACAGGAATACCAACAATTTGAAGAAGCTTGTGCTAGACTTCTGCTATTGTACAGTGCTCCCGATATCTAAATGCCCATCTTGTTTTTTTAGCCGACCTTCTTGTGGTCGGTAGGTGACGCCCAGTTTTAAGCAAGCGGACTGGAGTTTTCTGAGTGACGCTGACGCTCCATTTTGGCAGAGTTACTGATCGCATGGCAGGCACCTAAATACTGCTTCTGGCGATACGGTTAAATTAGTATGCTCATCCGTTTCACAAAATCAGCTTTATGATATTTGAATTCTTAGCATGGAAATATTGCTGGAAGCTATGTTGTAACGCAATTAGGATGTGGCTTTAAGGGCTGGAGGGCCGTCTCGGAAGGTGGAGAACAACTTTAGAGTCTGGCATAAGGCTAATGTTTGAACATCCTGTGATTCTGGGTAGATCACTTAATTTCCCAATGCCCAAAAATGTGTCCGCCTGTAACGAAACTGGTGCTCGAGTAAAGCGCTCTGATGCCTTCAAGTTCACGCTGTAGAAAAATGCAAAAAAATGCACATCAGAAACAGAGCACTTTAAGTGCATCTTTTCCATCAGTAGAAATGAGGCATTTGCCGCAGTGAACAACAAGCACTGGCGTTGCCAATAGGTCTCGCAGTAGGAAAGCTGGAGCTATTACAATTGCAAATAACAATGCCTTTTTTTTGTTTTCATTTAAAAAACATAAAGGGCTTTGTCATTTACAAAACCAATAGCTCCAACTTTCCTACTGCGAGACCTATTGGCAACGCCAGTGCTTGTTTATTTTAGTTGCAGCACCCCATAAGAGTGTATGTGTTTGCAGGCCATTTACTCATGCTCCTCCTGTTCTGCTGCTTGCCCTCTTCCCCCATGCATTGTTGCTTGCCCGCTTTGTTATTTCCCTCTCTCACCTTCCTTCTATTGGTTTGCTTTGTTTTGCCACATCCTCTCCGTCTGCTGTCGTAATGCTTTGCCCCAACCCTCCCTTCCCGCCCTCCCGTCCTGTTGCTTTGCTTCCATACTTCCTTCCCTTCATCTATGATGCTTTACCCCACCCACATTTGTGTCCTGTAGGCACGCCCCAGTGTCTTTGCCAATATTTGTTCTGTTTGTTAGTTAATCTTTTAGGTAAATGATACTTTTGTGGTGATTACTGAGTTTTCACAGGGTGATTGACTGGGTCTGCCATAGCCACACCCATTCCCTCATGGTGGGCCACAGCTGTTGAGTTCCTTCACAACCGCGCTGGATCGAAATATACCAGAGGACAGGACTGCATCTTGCTCGGCCTGACTCCTCCTCGTGCACACCTACAGGACCACGTTTTTGGATTTCGATGTGTGCTTGTGCCTGGCTTCTATTTTCCAACAGCTGCCTTCTCCCCTCAGGAAGCATTGGGGCACTCTGGCAGCTTTTTCATTTAGTTTATGTTTTAAATTTCACACTGTTTTTTTAATTTAAATTGTATTTCTCCATAGGAACTGATTCAAGAGATGCCAGGAGAGGCTGGGCACCAGTTTTACTATTTGTATGTCCATCTTTTATGTTAATGATACAGTTGTGGTGAAGCCCATCTTCACCCAGACAGCACCCAGCACCAACACCTGGAGCCATCCTGTCCTTCGTTTTGTCTAGCAGTACCCCAGGAAGGAACTACTTGACTTGCATGTCACAGGTGAGCACTGTTTTGCATCTTTTCTATCTCTTTCAGGGTATAATAGGTCCTGTTGCTTGCCAGGCATGCAAATTTACAACTCTCCATTTGGAAACTTTTAACTATACCCAGGAGGTTCATTCTCGCTTATATGCATTGCATAGCCTCTGAACATGATCAAGTTTCTCGATAAATGTACATCCTATCGCTAAACGAGGTATAGATATTTAATTGAGTTATATGCACCAGACCTGCTATTGTTCATGGACATATGGCTTCAGGAATTCTCGGACCCAGATATTGCAATGGCAATTCCCTCTGGCTACGCCATCTCCCGGACAGACTGGAACGGTAAACCGAGAAAAGGGATAGCCATTGTGCACAAAGACGTTTTTGGATGCTCATCAATGGCCAACACACATCCTCTAATGGGAGAAAGCCTTCTACTTGCTCTTAAAATCCCCCCTACCTTTATCATTACATGCGCCTCTATTTATAGGGCTCCCAGCCTTAAAACCGTCTCGCAGCTCTCTCAGAGTTTGATAACCCTTTTTTTTAATGAAAGCAGCCAACCTCACCATCTTTAAGGTCTTAATTTTCATATGGAAAATATGCATGATCTGGATTCCACACTACCAGACTTTCTGAAAATAATAGGTCCAGAATAAAAGGTTGACAACCCCACACATTGTGCCAGCCATACGTTGGACCCAATTTTCATGAATACTGATGTCTGGAAAATATCTGTCCCACTCCTGTTAGCATAGTAAGATTATTTTGTAATTTTCTTCTGTATGCCAGATCTGAAAGAAACAGGTTAGTATTAGATTCCTTACCTTAGAATATCCCCAGGCGTCAGTCTGGATCCGGAAACTTTTGCGTAGCAGTACCCCTGCGCGTCGGCAGGCGTCGTCTGCAGGCGTCCCCTGGGGCTCTGCGTCCGTCGTTGGCGTCGTGCGCCGTGATGACATCGCTGGAGTATATAGACGCCGCCTCCGCGCGCTGATGTCAGTTCTTCTTTTTTCCGCGCCAGTTAGCGCAGATCCGAAGAGCAGTACTCCGGTCTTTTGACCAAGTTTTTTTGATCTTTTTTGATCTCTTGAATCTTCTACGGTGCCGGTAGGATGCCCGGTTTTAAGAACTGTGACGACTGTGCCCGGACGATGTCGGTCACGGATCATCACCGACTCTGTCTCCGGGGCCTGGGCCCCGACCATGACGTGGACGCCTGCGTCGATTGCCGGGCCTTGACGAATAAAGCTAGGCGGGAGCGGTCCCGCAAGCTGCTCGAGCTCCGGGTGTCGGCCCGCGTCAAGAGCAGTCCCGGTCCGGCCGGAGGTCAAGGGAGCGATCGAGGGAGCTGTCGGGAAGCCGTCACGGGCGCTCCGGGAGTCGTCACCATTCATCTGGTTCCTCAGGTAGGAAGCACAAAAAGTCGGGGCGTCGTCATCGTACCCCCGACTCCCCCTGACGCTCGTGCGATGCGGCCGGGGGTTCGGGTGGCCCCACCCCCGCGGCTCCGCGTGAGTCGCTGACGCGGCCTGCTCCATACCCTGCGGTCCCTGGGCAAGGCGCGTCGCCCGAGGAGATAGAGGCGTTCCTCGTGGCCATGAGGGCTCTTTCTCCTCCGGCGGGTTCCGCGGCGCTTTCGGGCCCTGTGAACCCGTCCGGGGGCCCTAGCGGCTCGGGTGACCCTGCCTCGACGCCGTCGGGTGCTTCGGCTCCGGCGCCGCCGACGGCACCGATCCCGGCGCCGCAGGGGCCCTCGGGGTCGACGCCGGCTGGTCAACCGGCCTCTCCGGCGCCGATTCCATCGGGGCAACCCCTGGCGCCGCCCCCGCGCGGCGCCGGTGCTCCGGCGCCGTCCCCATTCCCTCTCCGAATCCGGACGCGGAGTCGGACCGGCATCGACGCCGATGGGGCCTGTGAACCCTGAGGAGCCGGTCTACATTGTTGATTCCGAGTATGGTGAGGATGTAGAATACGGAGAGGGGTGGGAGGGGTCTGAGGACCCTCTGACACGCGTGACTTGGGTGACGCCAGTGGTCTGGATGACTCCCCCAACCCTGGCTTTGTCTCGCCTCCTACCGTGGCTACGGAGGAGGGGGCTGCCTATTCAGTGGTGTTGATGAGGGCTGCCAAGACCTTACACCTTGAGCTCCCCGTCGCGGCCGTGAGGACTAACATCCTCACTGAGGTCCTCAAACCGCAGTCATGCCCACAGGAGCCACTGCTGCCGTTCAACGAGGCCTTAACTGACGTTCTTTTGGGCATGTGGTCCAGGCCCGCTTCAGGTTCGCCTGTCGATAGGAACGTGGCCAGACGCCACCGTCCGTGTTCGGATGACCCCAAGTTTCTGTCCACCCACCCCACCCCTGAGAGTCTGGTCATCCTGGCCTCCACTTCCCAGACCGCATTCCCATCGGCCCCGCCCGACAGGGAATCAAAGAGGTACGACCAGTATGGCAAAAAGGCCTTCTCGTCCCTGAGTCCGGGACTGCGGTCTTGCAACACCGCGTGCCTCTTGGGCCGCTACACCCACTCTCTGTGGGATACGGTCGCTGACCTGCTGCCTGAATGCCCCCCGGAGGTGCGGGCTAAGCTCGGCAAGGCTATGATTGAAGGCCGAGACGCAGCAAGATATTCCATCAGGTGTGGTCTTGATACGACCGACTCGCTGGGCAGAGCGATGTCCACGACGGTGGCGATTCGTCGCTACGCCTGGCTGAGATCCGCCAACTTCTCGGCTGATGTCCAGAATGCCTTGATGGACATGCCGTTTGATGGCAGTCGCCTGTTTGGCGACAAAGCGGACAACGCGCTGGAGCGCTTCAAGGACTCCAGGGTCACGGCCAAGTCCTTAGGTCTCTCGACCCAGCGCCAGCAAACGGGTTCGTTTCGCTCCTTTCGTGGCCAAGGAAGGGGCGGTCCCACACGTGCTGCCAGCCACGCGCCGCAACAGACTTATCAACGCGTTGGCGGCCGTGGAAACCGCTGTGGTGGCGGTCGGGGACAGCGGCGAGGTCAGGCCACACCTCCCCCCGCAGCATCTGCCACTAAATCCTCCTAGTCCGTCCTTTCAGGCCCATGTGACACCGGTGGGAGGCAGGGTTCGCCATCGCCTCTCCCACTGGCGCACAATAAATCGGACAGGTGGGTGCTGCAGCTCGTCCGAAGGGGCTTCTCCCTCCCCTTCGAGACAACTCCTCCAGCCAAGCCACCGCAGAACCACCGTGTGTCGGGGGACCACTTGGCACTTCTGAGGGAGGAAGTTAAGGCCCTCCTGGCCAAGGGGGCCATCGAGCGCGTTCCTGGGCCAGAAGTAGGACGTGGTTGCTATTCCCACTACTTTCTGGTACCCAAGAAGGGCAAAGGGGGCCTACGTCCTATCTTGGATCTAAGGAACGTCAACGGTTTCCTCCGGAAGGAGAAGTTCAAGATGTTGACTTTAGCTCAGATCCTGGCTGCTCTCGACCCGCAAGACTGGATGGTAGCGTTGGACTTGCAGGATGCGTATTTTCACATCCCCGTCCTGCCGGCCCACCGGCGTTACCTGCGGTTCACGGTCGGCCACGAGCACTTTCAGTTTATCGTGCTCCCCTTCGGCCTTACCGGCGCCCCACGGGTGTTCACCAAGATGATGGCGGTGGTCGCAGCTCATCTGCGCAGATTGGGGGTCTCAGTCTTCCCCTATCTAGACGACTGGTTGTTGAAGGCGGGCTCGCCCCAGACAGTCGTCCACCACCTTCAGATGACGGCAGACCTCCTGCACGAGCTGGGGTTCTCCATCAATGTGCCAAAATCACACCTGTGTCCCTCTCAGAAGCTCCTTTTCATCGGAGCGGTTCTCGACTCGGCGCAGTTTCGGGTCTATCCTCCGGAACGGCGAGTCCAGGATATACAGGCTTTGATTCCCATCTTTCAGCCGTTATCCTGGGTTTTGGTCAGGTTGACGCTGCGGCTGCTGGGGCTGATGGCTTCCTGCATCCTTCTGGTGCATCACGCCCGGTGGCGGATGCGGGCTCTGCAGTGGGACCTGAAGTTTCAGTGGGCCCAGCATCAGGGCAATCTGTCCGACCATGTCTTGATCTCGGAGGGCACTGCAAGACAACTGCAGTGGTGGCTTGCGGACCGCGATTGGGTCAGAGGCAGATCACTCTCCCTTCCCCAACCGGAGCACGTTGTTGTGACGGACGCGTCCCTCCAGGGCTGGGGAGGCCACCTGGGAGAGGCAGAGATCAGAGGCATCTGGTCTCCGGCGGAGTCCCGGCTCCATATAAACTTGTTGGAGCTCCGGGCGATTCGTTTGGCACTGAAAGCATTCCTCCCCTTTGTCAACGGGAGTGTAGTGCAGGTGTTCACGGACAACACCACCGCATGTGGTACTGCAACAAGCAGGGCGGGGTGGGGTCGTGGACCCTTTGCCAGGAGGCTCTGCGCCTCTGGCAATGGCTGGAACGTCAGGGCGTGACTCTGACGGTTCAACACCTGGCAGGTTCTCTGAACGCCAGGGCGGACGAACTCAGCCGCCGGTGCTCGATGGATCACGAATGGCGTCTGAACTCGGACGTGGCGCAAGGCCTCTTTCGGCAATGGGGAGAGCCTTGGTTAGATCTATTCGCCACAGAAGAGAACGCGCAATATCATCAGTTCTGCGCGTTGGAGTTTCCAAGACGGCACTTGAACGGCGACGCCTTTCGGCGCGAGTGGAGTTGCGGTCTGTTATACGCCTTTCCGCCTATACCACTTCTGCCCAGAGTGCTGAAGAAGATCAGGCGCGACCGGGCCCAAGTCATCCTTGTGGCTTCGGACTGGGCTCGAAGGTACTGGTATCCCGAGCTACTCAGCATGTCAGTCGGTCCCCCGATCCGCCTGCCCCTTCAAGAGGACCTTCTGTCGCAGCAGCAGGGGACGGTCCTCCACCCGAACCCGTCCAGCCTCCACCTCCATGCGTGGAGATTGAGCGGCGGCAGTTGAGGCCATTTGACTTGCCTCCTTAAGTCTGTGATGTGATTCTGGCAGCCAGGCGTTCCTCCACGAAATCGGTATACACCTGTCGGTGGAACAAGTTTGTGGCATGGTGCACAGCAAAGGCTGTGGATCCTCTCTCTGCCCCCCTTTCTGAGGTTCTTCTCTTCCTTCTTTCTCTTGCCCAGCAGGGCTCTGCTCTGGGCACTATCAAGGGCTACCTTTCTGCCCTTTCGGCCTTTCTGAGGCTGCCTGATCAACCTTCTTTGTTCAAGTCCCCCATTGTAACAAGATTCTTGAAGGGCATCACACACATGTATCCACCTGTTCCGTTTGTGATGCCTCAGTGGGACTTGAACCTGGTTCTAACCTTCTTGATGTGTGCTCCCTTTGAGCCCCTTCATTCCTGTCCTCTCCGTCTCCTGACTTTAAAGACGGCCTTCCTGGTTGCCAGCACCTCTGCCAGGAGGGTGAGTGAGCTCCAGGCTCTTTCTGTCAAACCTCCTTTCATGCCCATTCATCCAGACAAGGTGGTTCTGAGAACTAGACCTTCTTTCCTGCCCAAAGTTGTCTCTGCTTTTCACATCGGGCAGTCCATCACCCTCCCTTCTTTCTTCCCGCCTCCGCATCCTTCAAAGGATGAAGAACGGCTCCATCGTCTGGACCCAAAACGTGCGCTTTCATTTTATATGGATCACACACGCCAGTTCCGGGTGGATGACCAACTGTTTGTTGGCTACGTGGGTGCGAAGAAGGGACGGGCGGTACATAAACGGACCATCTCTCGGTGGGTCGTTCTTTGCATCAAAGCGTGCTACTCTTTGGCTCGGAAGGAGCCTCCTGTTGGGCTGAGGGCCCATTCCACTCGGGCCACGGCGGCTACTACTGCCCTGGGTCGGGGAGTCCCCTTGCAGGACATTTGCCAGGCGGCTACGTGGGCCTCGTTGCACACCTTTGCGAGGCACTACTGCCTGGACAGTCAAGTCCGGAGGGATGGCTTCTTTGGCCGTTCTGTCCTCCAGGACTTTCTGGTGTAGGATTGTATTGGTTCGCAGACCCACCTCCGGGGTTGGTATTGCTGGGGTATCTATTCTAAGGTAAGGAATCTAATACCACCCGCGTAGCTAGGGGGGGGCGAGGGGGGCGGACCACCCCAGGCGGCACTATTATTGGGGCGGCAGCGTTGCGGCAGCCTTTATAATTTATAATTTATTTGGGGACATTCACTGTCTAACACTTTACAGTAGTGTCAGACAGTGTCCCCAGTCCCAAAATAAATTATAAAGGCCGCCGCAAACCACCACCTTGCATAGTGGTGGTGGTGTGGTGCGTGTGAGACCGGGTCATCGAGGTCAGATGGGGGCAAGACTCCAATGAGCTCTCTCAGCTCGGATATCATCCAGCCGACGAGCCCCGGCCCCTCCCCTTCGAAGGCGTACTTGTTCTGACTCACTGTATTCTGTTGAAGTGCGCAGTGCCGCAATGTTAATGTTAATGGCGGGCGGCGCAAGTCTCATGCTCGTCGTTTGCCCAATAAATTGGTACTGAGGAGGACAGCTGAGCTAGACACACACGCACCTATAGGCAGGCCCTGCCACGGCACAGTTTATATTTTGCACCCAGCTCGGCCAGGAGAGGGCCTCCTCTGGTGCTCACAACGCGTTGTGCTAGGAGGCCCGGCTGGGGCCCAGTGCGGCCTAATGATTTGGATCACGGCAGCAGCCGCCGTCTCACCTACTGCAGTCCAGTGCAACCTGGTGCTTTGAATGCCATTGCTGGTCGAGTCAGACTCATGTTGAGTTTAATTCTGGACCGAGGCCGTCCTGCCCGGGTGACGTTGCAGCTGTCTCGTACCATCTATCAGGTCGGGAGGTGGATGACCGACAGTAAGTCTCAGTCAACTAACTAAGTTATTCTTCCCAAATTGAGCGCATCATCATTCATCCTGCAAAGTGAGTTACAGCCGTTGAACTCAGCATAATTGCACTGCCGTCACTAGTCTGTCTACACAGTCTGCACAATCGCATAATAAACGTTCTTTAACAGAAGAGATCGGCTGCCTCCGGTGACGGTCCTCTTCTCGCATGTCATTGTGTCAACCTGACCTGACCCATGTCGCAGCTGTAGAGATGTAGTATATGTGTGATAGTTCACCACTGTTGTAATGTGGTGTAGGTGGAGGCCCATGATTAGATAATGTCAAGTGGCACCCTTCAGACTGATGAGGGGTAGACCGCCCGTCACTGCCATTGCCAACCCAATTCCTCTGTTCATGTCCAAAGCAGAATTTGATTGGTTAGGCCCGTGAAGGACCCAGCGCGGTGTGTCCTAATTATTCCAATATGCATATGATGTCACTCTCCAGCACCTTTCACTACATCACACCGCTGGACTATTTCACCATGCAGTTGAGGCCACGACCCACTGGGTCACCCAATTGAAAGTTACCTATGCCAGCCCACTTCACCCAGTACTTAATTGACTCCTGCAGAGACTAATTTACGTGTCCCCTGCTTGGCCGCAGCTTACCTACCATATGTTACCTTCCATCGTGCTAAGAGCAGGTCATGATCGAAGCAGGCCACGTGGTCTCTTCTTGAAGAGCCGCCAGTCCCCCCTCAGGTCCCATTCTTCACATTCCCCTCACAGCATCTGCACAGCTCCAGGCTCATCAGCTCGTGTCCAGCTCCAATCAGGGGGCCTGTGGTTTCCGAACCTCCATTGGTGCACTATGGTTTAAAACTTGCCAGTTTGTGTTTTCTTCATCCTTCGCAGTTATATGCTGCGTCATTTCAGTTCTTTGTGTGTCTCTACAGGGCAGATGTGGTCAAATATTAAGGGCCCAGAGGGAGAGCCTCCCTAATTTGTGTATGCCATGTTTGTTTGATAGCCACTCCCCCCCCCCCCCCTTAGCTTCTGAATGATAATAATGCTGCAGTGTCATGTTGTCGCTCATCTTTTACCTATTAATTTACTTTTAGGAGATGTCATCATTCAGCCCTGGTACTGTAAGCAAAGGTACACCTAAGCTCTGCATTACAGTCACTGTCTGGCGTCTGCGCAAAGTTGAGTTCAGCTTCAGTGAGGCAGGCTCAGGCTCCACGCTGGAGCCTCTCTCACATCCTAGTGCCCTTCCATTTCTGGCACTTTGCAGCAGTTGTAAGATCTTCTTAGAGTTTCTCGTTGCTCAGATGGGCGTAATTTTAGATATTGATAGGTTTCCCTCGTCTTCATTGCTTGCTTATGCTCATGAGAATGTGTCACTCATAGTTGTTGAAATGTCACTCATAATTACACGGAAATTATGAAAATGTCACACACAGCAAACTGAAACCTTGGCAGCTATAAGCCTACAGGCTTTAACTTTTATTTCTGTGAAATTTGTGTGTGTGTGTATATATATATATATATATATATATATATATATATATACACATAGAAAAACTCCATCTCCTAAACAAATACTTTCATGACCAACGTCAACTAACCTAGTCTTCTTTTTCCAAGTTGTCTCCCCTCTCCCTGGACTTTTAAGGATAGTCGGTGAGTGGACAATGTCTTTCTCGCCCTTTCTTTTTGCTCTCTCCCCGTCCGCTGCACTGGATATTTATTCCCATGTTGTATTTGTGCCTGTGGCGTGCTTCCTTACTGTCAGCCCACTATGTAATGTAATGTCCTCCTGCTGTGTACTGTGTGTATGTAAATCGCTCCGATACCTACGGGTCGAGCTAGCACTGTATAAAACTTTAAAAATAAAATGTTGATGCAGTTGAAATCGAAGGGCACTCACCTAGTAACTTGCAAACTGATCGTACAGTGAAACAATTGTGTAACTGTGCAGCTGAACACTTCCCGCCCTCATAATGCTTGTTTCTGGTCACTCTTCTACGTTTGTGGTGACAGACACTCATCATGTTATCTTTGACTTTGCCATAGTTTCCCAAAATGACAGTTTAATGCAGCATATGGGTGAAATATGGTATGATAAAGTAGATTTACAGATAAAACGAATATAGCGCACATACGATGTATGGAAATTGGGTGTCAATCAAACAAACAGGATTTGCTTAGCGCTACTTATCACCTGCGGGTATCTAGGCATTGGGGGGTGGGGGCGGTGCTGCTGATGAGGGACGTTAAAGGGATTAACCAATTTTTTAGGCCCTTCCTGAAATCCTGTAGGGTGGCAGTCTGTGTGTTCTCCTTAGTGCTGCCGGGCACTGGTGTATTCAACTGTGTAGCCTTGGACCGTGTCATGTATGTGCATGTAACTTGCATGATCGAGGTAACTATTAGCGGCGATACTACGTTTCTCTTGGTTTCCCCAGCATCCCCAGCATCCCCCTCACCCCCCCCCCAGTACCCCCTCTCCAGGGGCGGCAATCTGAGGGATAGCCCCGGGTGCCACAAGCTCTAGCTACGCCTCTGTCTAGTACTAACCTGTTTCTTTAAGATGAACAAGTTACTTACCTTTGGTAACGATATATCTGTAAGAAACAGTAGTTAGTATTAGATTCCTTACCGCCCCACCCATCCTCCCCGTTCTGCGAACTGATACCTAGGGTTAAGGACATCCCTTTCAGGGCCCTAGTTTCAAATGGCACCAGTGTTGGTTCTCACATGGCTCTGCGTGTTCTGGCGCGGAAATGCTGTGTGCAAAGAACTGACGTCAGCACGCGGATGCGGCGTCTATATACTCCAGCGACGTCATCACGGCGCACAACGCCAACGACGGACGCGGAGCCGCAGGGGACGCCTGCAGACGACGCCTGCCGACGTGCAGGGGTACTGCTACGCAAAAGTTTCCGGATCCAGACTGACGCCTGGGGATATTCTAAGGTAAGGAATCTAATACTAACTACTGTTTCTTACAGATATATCGTTACCGAAGGTAAGTAACTTGTTCATTTATTGTTGGGCAACACAAGCGCACTGCCTTATAGTAGCCCACAAAGTCCTGTGCCAAATTTAAGCAGAATTACCTTTTTAAGTCTTTCTAAAATCATCTACTAATGTATCAGATAATGTGGACGTGGCATTCACCAACTTTCATATTTGGATCTCTTTAACCTGAGATTCGATTGGTCTTCCTAACAATTCCACCTTATGAAAGAGAGCATCTTGGGCCCCATGGTATTCAGAGGAATGTAATTTATTAGAACAGATCTGGAGAGATTCATACTTCCAAGCATATTTTTTTTAAAAACTATAGAAAGGCCATTAAACAGTACAGGTTGTTCGTACAACTTGAATCACAAATTTTGCTAATATAACTGAATCTGCAAAAAAATCCAATGAAAGAGCTAGTTCCTACTATAAAAATCTACACAAATCAGGATGCCTGTAAGAACGCTATACATACCTCTCATATCTATGTAATAACAGAGCTACTTTGTTCCAGGAAAAAATACGGAAAATAAAAAACAATTTCTCTTTAGCTAATTTGGAAAATTTATCTTCCCAACTATTCTCCCTCCTTTTCGGTAGACCAAATACCAAGTCTATCTAATTTTTATTCTGCATTTGTCAATGAGACGAGAAACCTTCAAGCACTAGTTAAATCAGGCTCTACCCTTGACCCATGCCTCCCTCTATTACACTCAATATCTTTGATTTAATTATCGATTATCTGCTGAACATCAACACTGCACCTCCCAGCTGGAAATATGCGTCTATCATTCTCATTGAAAAAAAAGCCTTCAGCAGACCCTGAAACACTTGTCAATTTCAGACCTATTTTCCCGCTTTCTTTTTGGCAAAAAGTATTGAGAAACATGTTAGTCCCCAACTCTCTAACTATCTGGAGAGCAGTAACCTCTTTGATGAAACACAGTTGGCTTTGGCGCCCATTACTGCACAGAGACCATGCTCTTGGTTGTTGTAGATGAATTAAGACACACCTGAGACTCAGAAGAATCAGCAGTTTGTTTTTTCCTTGAGCCCTCCATGGCTTTCGAAATGATCCCTCCCACCACACAAAATCCAGCATGGAACTACTTTCTATCCTTTCTAGCTGATAGAACCCCATGTGTTTTATTGCAACCTTTTCCATTACAATTTTCCCCTTCACATGTAGTGTGCAACACTGCTTCCCACTCAGCCCTACACTCTTCAACACTCCCACTTTTTTCTCTGATTAGATCTTTTATTTTCAGTATAATTTCTAATGCCAATGATACACAAATAGTGGTATCACTTACTGACAAGATCAGCTTTATTCAGGAGCGCTTCTTTGCACGTCGGTGGTGACGACCAGGATGAGCAAAAATTGTCTTAAACTCAACTCTGACAAACATAGGTTCTTTTTTTCAACAACCAGGCCTCAATAACGTCCTCGACCTGATGGTCAATAAACTGTGAAGCATTCCCATCCCCACATTTAGCACTAGAAATATTTTCCTTTCAAATGATAATCACCTTTTCTGTTATTCAACAAATTGCTCAGGTCTTTTCAATCTGCTTTATGATAACCAGATCTCTTTGTAAAATACTACCTTTCATTCCCCTCTCTTCACAGATAGGTGTAGTCTGGGTATTGATAATATATTACCTGGATTATGAGCGTTTCCTCTATTTTGGTCTGCGTAATATCTAATAAACAGACGTCTAGCAGTACAAAATGCAGGAGTCAGGCTCATTTTGATATTTAGATCTCTAAGCAAAGCACGTAAAGATTTTCATAACACTGGCCCTACCTATTTTAAAGAAAAGACTCTCACCATACCTACGTAATTGACCTCTAAGATCTGTCAAAGCTCAACTTTTTGAGATTTCATGCATCAGAAGTAGTCATCTGGGTGGTTAATTCTTCTCCTTCCTCATAAAACTTGGAACTCTCTCCCTAATCACTTGAGATGTATAGCATCACCCGCTCTATTCCTATTGAGGAGACAGCCGAAAACAATGCTTTTAACTCGAATTGGGGTTTTTCTTTGTTTTTATTGGCACTGTTTTTGTCATAGGTACTTTAGCATCAGGACACCCAATTATGGGTATTCAAGTGCTTTATGAAATAACTTATTTCATTAGTTAATTCATGACCATCTTTGAAATGGTACTGCTTATAGTGTATCATTATTGTAAAGTTCCAGCAAACCCACCAAATTCAGCCCCAATATACTGGCTATCTTGGAATGGTAAAACAGTGATACACTGTATATAACATCATACCATGGTGGTCACCTTGTTTGGAGGTAGTGACCACGCATGATGCACCACACTGCAGAAAGAATGAGTAGCAAGCAAGCAGCCATTTAGCACTGCTTGGTTAGCATGTAGTACACTCTAAAAATGGGAAAAAAAGATGGGAAGGAAAGAAATGAAAGGAGACCTATAAATGGAGAAAACCGAAAGCTAAAGGACTAGCGGACCAGCTGATACTGATGCACACTAATTTTTAGGCAGATGTGCACATATGGGGCCAGATGTAGGTATCCAAATACCGGTCGGAAACGGCCGAAAATACAGATTTTCGGCCGTTTCCGACCGGTATTTGGATATTGAGATGTAGGGGCATGTTAAATTACAGAATCGGTAACTTTACCAAATTTGTAATTTTCCGATTCGGTAAAATACCGAATTGGTAAAATTACCGATTCTGTAATTCAACATGTAGGTAGCACTGTAATCAGTGCTACAAAGGTTTAAGAATTCGTTATTTACCACCAACTAGAAGTTGGTGGTAAATAATGAAAACCCTTCAAAAAGCATTTTTTTTGCTTTAAAAAACGTGCCATGTTGGAGACATACATGCCCTAAGGGCATGTATGTCAGCAACATGTGCACCCATGCACAATTGAGGGGTGCAACAGGTTGTCAAAGTGACACCCTGTCCCCCTTGCAAATTCGGTAATTACCGAATCGGTATTTACGGATTCGGTAATTGCCATTGATTCCTATGGGCCTCAAGGCCCATAGGAATCAATGGCAATTACCGAATCGGTAAATACCGTTTCGGTAATTACCGAATCATTCCGATTCGGTAATTTCAAAAGTGAAATTACATACATCCCATTTACCTACTCTTAAATACTGAATCGGTATGATTCGGTATTTAAGAGTAGGTAAATCGAGATTACCTACTTCTGGCCCATGATCTGATAATTGTTGTCTCTTACAAGTCCAGAGAGCCAATGGCTGAAGTAGGCTTGCTCATTACCTTATGCTGTCCTAGATGGAAGCAGAATGTAAATGACACGCATAGAAGCCAATTGCAGAAGAGGCGCGACACAATGGCCCCTTACCTATGTATGTATGTTTTTTTATTGATTTTGTTTGTTACAAGATCCTGGCAGACAACTAAACCTGTCAGGCATTCTGAGAAAATTCTAGCAATAATTATTTCCGGGAGGAGGAGCTTAGCGCGCATCCAAGATGGTCGCGTGAGCACAGGGCTCCCCGGACCCTCGCCACTCTTCGCAACTTATCCTGATAATATCCTGAATTCTTGGACGGATTATTGAAGATGAACCTTGAATGAGTTCATAACTCTTTTCAGATTTTCATTCGGACTCGGGAAACCGAAATTACAGCTATTTGAACTTTTGAGGCCCACCTTGCGGCGAGCCGGGGACTTGGCGAATTGTGAAGCCGGGATGAAGTTGAATAACAACGGCAGTGGGGTCTCCCCAGTAGCCCTACTCCAACTTTCGGTTTCGTTTCTGGGTCCTGGCATGGTCTGATTGCGAGAAGGTTCCGCTTGGTGGGGGACCTGTCCAGTCTCTATTCAGTGTGAGTGCAACTTTACCATCTCAGCCGATTGGGTCAAGTCGTGACTTTGTCTCGGCAGCCCAAGCCAGTTTTTGTGGACTGTTGGTGCCTTGCCCGCAGGCAGCCATCTTCCAGCATGGCAGCCAGGGGCGAAGTCGAGAAACGGAAGACTAAGACGCCCCTTCGCGGGGGACCGGTCCAATCCAACGTTATGGACCGGTTTACTCAATCCAAAGGATTCCCTGGAGTCCCCAGTCGTACCCCGGAGGATGCCAAGGAGGACCTAACCGCCCTCCTGATCTGTCCCTGCAGGACATCATGGGCGCCATTACCAACATGAAGGAGACCATCGGCCAGCAATATGAGGCTCTTGCTCACAAAATTGACACGGTTGCCATTGATGTCACCCTGATCAGAGTCGACCTGTCTAAGACCAACGAGAAGATGAAGTCGTTGGATCTGAAGACTTCTAGCCTCAAGGCCGATGTGTCGGAACTTCAGACCGAACTTGGCAATTTGAAATCGGCCAATGACATGATGTCCCATCGGCTGGAGGATTTTGAGAATAGGGCAAGATGCAACAACATCCGCGTCATAGGTGTTCCGGAAAATCCCGAGACTCACTCGATTGACCTCCTGGTTGAAGATCTTGTCCTGAACCACCTTGCCCCTTCTGGACTGAGCAAGTTCTTCGCAGTGGAGCGTGCCCATCGCGATCCGGGTGGAAAGCCTAAGCCGGGCGCCCCTCCGAGGCCTATCATCGCCAAACTTTTTCATTTCAGGGATCGTGATGCTATCCTGCAGGCGTCGAGAGTGAGCGGCCCGGTGAAATTTGAGAATTCCACGGTTAACTTTTACCCGGACTTTACTCAGCTCGTCCAGAGACAAAGGATGGGCTTTCAGGGAGTCAAGCGACGTCTCCGGGACTTAGGATTGAAGTACGCAATGCTTTTCCCTACTAGGCTTCGCGTGGAGTACGAGGAACGGACATTCTTTTTTGACCAGCCGGAAAATGTGAGTGACTGGCTGGATTCCCTGCCTGGCCGGAACGACCGGACTGAGCACCTTGGTGGTGCCGAGGGTGGTGAGCCTGCACAAAAGTGACCTTTCGGTCCCTGATCTCCGAATAATAGACATTGCTCATCTGGGTTCTATTTCTTTTGTATACTATGTTTCATTGATGTTCCCTTCTGGGTGGTGGGAGGGACGGGCCTCTTTCCTCCTCCAGGGTCTTTTTGTAGAGTGGAAATGTTAGGGCGACAGGCACACTGCATGTTGGGGTGGCTTTTTAGTCTACTGCAGGGGTGCAGGGAGGGGGGAGTTGTAACGGGTGTTGGTTGGGGGGTGAGATGGGGTGTTTGTGAATGTGTTTTTCTTTCTCAAGGCGACGTATTGGTTTCTTCTATGCTTCAAGTGTCCTGCTCTTTGTGGGGTGACTCATGCATCACTTGTGGGGATGGGGGGTAGTGGGTTGAGGTTAATATCTTGGAATGTCAATGGATTGGGTGATCGCATAAAACGGGGTGTTGTACTGCAGTATCTGCATCGCTTGTCTCCTGATGTGGTACTTTTGCAGGAGATGCATTTGGTGGGAAATATGTGTCATGCTATGAACAGGTGGGGTTATCGCCTGGTCGCACACTCCGGGTTCAACACTGGTTCTAGAGGGGTGGGTATTCTGGTTCAGTCTTCTCTCCCTCTAGAGATTGACGACGTAATCCTTGACGACAGAGGGCGTTATGCCGCCCTCACTGGTAGGTGGGAAGGTAAGACTCTTTCACTGCTCTCTGTAAACGTTCCCCCGGGTCTCCAGACCTCTACCTTCTCAGATGTTGGCCATGTGATGCTGGAGCTCCCTGATTGCATTCTCCTTATGGGTGGGGATTTCAATTTAGTGCTTTCTGGTAATATGGATCGTCACCCCCCAGGGATCTTCCTAATTCCCAGTCATGGCTCAGTGGGTTCTTGGACAACTTTGGTCTGGTAGACTGCTGGAGGTTAATGCATCCGACACAGAGTCAGTACACCTTTCACTCTGGGGCTCATGGGAGTCTCTCCAGACTTGATTACATCCTTATGCCCGCTGCCCAGTCTTCCTCTGTTAGAGAGATCAGACACCTGGGCCGGGGCATTTCGGATCATTCTCCATTGTGGCTCTGCATGGACACTGGGGTGAACACTGCGGGGTGGATCGCCCCTATCAACCCCTGGTACCTGCGTAATCCTAAGACCCGTAATAGTCTGATAAAGACACTAGACCACTATTTTCTGGAGAACGAGGGGTCTGTTTCGTCCTCTGTGTCCCTGTGGGAAGCTTTTAAAACTGTTATCCATGGACAGGCCCTATCTTTAATAGCTGAAACCAAGAAAGCTAGGAATCAGGAGGTGGTGAGTCTTGAGGCGGAAATATTGGAATTGGAGGCTGACTTAGAATCAGGCGTTACCCATGATAGACTCCATGCCCTTGGTCTGAAGCAGCTTGACTATAAATCTGTGTCACGGATGCTGCCAAGACGATGTACAGGGAGCATCAGGCTAGACTGTATGATGTTGGGGATAAGGCGGGTAAATTGATTGCGTGGCTTGACAAGAAGGAAAGAGCGAATCGTGTGGTCCCTGTGATTCAGACTATAGATGGTGAGAATGTGACTGACCCGAGTGAGATTGTGGAGTGTTTTGCGGATTATTTTCGTGCGGTGTACTCCCCGGTGTCCGATAGAGATGAGGACGACTCCCATTCATTGCTGTGGGACATTGCGCTGCCCTGCCTTTCTGAGGAGGACCGAGAGTGCATGGAGGCTCCGTTGTCTGTAGACGAGATTGCGACCGCAATTCGTTCTCTCCGTTCGGGCAAGGCTATGGGCCCGAACGGCTTGCCTATTGAGCTGTACAAACTGCGCCCGGATAAAGTCGCACCATATCTTCGCGAGATGTTTATGGAGTCACGTGATCTTGGCACCCTCCCTTGTGACCAGCGTTTGGCAACGATCGTAGTAATCCCCAAGGAGGGCAAGCCTCGGGATCATTGCGCATCGTACAGGCCTATCTCCCTGTGGAATGCTGAGCCTAAAATTCTTGCCAAGGTCCGCGCTAATTGTCTGCTTACAGTGATTTGTGACCTGATCCATCCGGATCAATCCGGTTTTATTCCACACCGAAACACTGCTCTCAATGTGCGGCGCCTACATGGTGTTCTCGCGAGGGCGGAGTCGCTTCCGGAGCCGGCCATCTTGGCTTCCCTGGACGCCACGATGGCCTTTGATACGATAGAATGGCCCTATCTCTGGGCCGCCCTCGCGAAATTTGGTTTTGGTTCGGAATTTGTCGGGTGGGTGAAACTTTTATATACGGAACCGCTGGCTCAAGTGGTGGTCAACGGTCGAGTGTCCAAGTCCTTTACTCTCGGGAGGGGTACTAGGCAGGGGTGCCCGCTGTCCCCCCTGCTCTTTGCTCTTGCTTTAGAAATGCTTGCAGCCTGGCTCCGATGGGAGCCGTCGATAAAGGGCATTCAGTGGGCCCCCGATTTTGAGGACCGAGTCTCGTTGTATGCCGACGATATCCTTTTGTACCTTACCTCCCCTCGCAAATCCCTTAACGTCCTATTTGACGTTCTCACCTCGTTCGGCAAGAACTCTGGCTTGATCATAAATTGGTCTAAATCTTGTGTGTACGTTATTACGGGCGGCCTTCCCCCATTCCCAAGTAGATTTCCCATTCAGGTCTCTCAATCCGGCTTCAAATATTTGGGGATCTTTATATCGCTAAACCCAGTTGCCTGCTATGAGCACAATCTCCTTCCTCCTCTCCGAAGATTGAAACTAGACGTGATTCGGTGGCGTAGATTGCCGTTGTCGCCGGTCGGCCGCGCGGCACTCTTTAAAATCATGTTCCTGCCCCGGTTTTTATACGCACTCCAGAATTCGTTAGACGTCATTCCGGCAAGCTACTTTCGGGAGGTGGAAGGTTTACAGAGGCAGCTTGTTTGGGACGGCCGCGCACGTATTGCTCTTGCAAAGCTAACTCTACCCTGGTATGACGGGGGCATGGCGCTCCCGGATATCAGGAGGTACTATTGGGCCTCCCAGTTGTCCGCAATCAACTACGCAATGTATGCACCCAGTCCAAATCCGGCTTTCGAGATGGATAAACATCAGTTACCCGGTGGTAACTACAATAGGGCCCTCTATTCTCGGACAGCGGGGAGGAACCTAACGGGACCCACCAAGATTGCTGTGCGTGTGTGGAAGGATGCAAATGCGGCCATGGGATGGAACGATCGATTGACAAGAGCGACCCCTCTGTATGCGTCCGAAAGACTGGGATGCCTCTGGACAACAAAAGGTTTTGAGAAATGGGATATGATCGTTATAAGCAGAGTGGGTGACCTTTGGGTGAAAGGCGCCGTCAAGACCTTTGAGGTGCTTCAGAGTGAGTATGAGTTTTGTGATTGAGAGTTTTTGAGGTATGCGCAGGTCCGCCATGCCTTGACATCGGTCTTCGCTGCCGACGCTAATGTTCCCGAGTCCTCCCCACTCGAGGACCGTATACTTGATGGTCATCTGCCCGATAGTACGATCTCATTGATTTATAAGAAGTTAATCAACAATCAGGCAGATCTCCTTGTGCGTCTCAGGGAGGCCTGGACTGGAGACGGGTTGGAGTTGGATGATGAAGATTGGCAGTCAGCACTGTCTTCCTCGAAAGAAGTCGCCATTCCCGCCCGTCTCCGTCTCGTACAACTCAAAATTCTTCATTGGGTGTATGTTACTGGTCCTCGTTTGGTTGCTGTGGGCTTCTCCTCGGATGGGTTATGCAAGCGTGGGTGTGGATTGAGTGCTACCTTCCTCCATATCATTTGGGAATGCCGGGAGGTGGCGGCGTATTGGAATCGTGTGCATGCGGTAATGGAATGTGTCACTGGGGTCGCTCTGCTGCCTGAGGCTCGGAGATGCTTGCTGAATGTGTTGGAGCCGAACGATTACAACGTCGCTCAGGCCCGGTGTGCGGCCCTTGGAAACATGATCGCAAAGAGGGATATTGCGCAGCTGTGGGGTTCCCGACGGCCCCCCACCGTGTCAGTATGGAAGGAGAATATGGACTGGTGTATGTTTAGAGAGAAGGCTGTGTATTTGGCTAGGGGCAATCCTAGGGCGTGGAATAAAATCTGGGGTCAATGGAACGCCTACCGATGGAACATCTGTACACCCCCGTTTGAGGACAATCCAAATATTTCTCTGTCCCCCTGATCCTGACATTCCTGGAAGAATTTACTCTTTTTCCTGATTATCTGACTTCCCCGCTGACTCCCCCCCTGGTCTTCTCTATTGCCTTCCTGATTATCTATCCTGTATTGAAGGTCCCCCCCGTCGGAGCACGACTTTGTCCATAATGCTATCCACCTTGAGATTTGTTTGTCTGTTTTATCTTTTCGTTCTTTTCTAAAAAAACAAAAATAACTATATCCTGATTCCATCCTGTGTTGCTGGGAATTGTATCCTGTATTTTGCCGGACCTCTAGGGGATCAGTCGCTGCTTTGTGATGTTTGACGACTGCTTTTTATGCTCTAGCGGCCGGCCCCTGTGGTTGTAGGCCCATACTTGTAATGATATTTGCATTGCACAATAAAGTTTTTCACAAAAAAAACGAATTATTTCCGTGCAAATCGTCTAACCCTGCCGTTTGTCAAAGGGGATAACCAATACCAAAATCCTTGGCTACAAATGTAATCTGTGAAATTTCATGTAACAAAATTAATGACTGCAATCTTTAAGACAAAGCAATAACATGAACTGCTAACGGCCTATTGGCTTCAATATACACGTTATAGTAAATTATTAAGGCCTTTGTTGTACCTTTTAATAATAAACATATCAGGGCTATAGCATCTAAAATAACTTTCTTATGAACCTATCAGGCGTATAGCCTTTATCATTGACTTTGTACTTTAACAAACTCAGATGTACTGTATTGAGTATAAGCCTTCCTACAATCCGGTATACTGTAATAAAATTACAAATATGTTAAAACGGACTACTGTCAAAACAACATAAAATCCCTACCAAGAGGGCATAACAAAGATTTAAAAAGTGCAAATCTTCTATCCTAAAGGTTTGTTCAAGTGAGTCACCACCACCAAAACCCTTTTGTGCTCCAGTAAACTGCGAGATTCCATGAAACAAAATATGGCCTACAGGCTTTACCAATGTGTAAGTACATCCACAAATAAAAACCTATTGTCTTTATAAACATGCTTTTCACAACAGGTAAGTCAGGCCTACTGGCTTAGTTATACTTATTCAGAATAAACAGATCAAACTTATGGAATCCCTGCATAGCATTCCCCAATGAACCAATTTAGCCAGTAGCCTTTCCATAGTCTTGCCTTGAAGCCATAATCAGTTACACATAAGAGGGCAACCCAATAAACCCTCAGAAAACTGGGTTTAATAATCTAAGAAACACAAGGACTCCTGAAGGAGTCATTTACCTGGAATCACACAGTGAAAGGATTGGCATGGAACACATCCAATCCAATATCAATATGAAATATATTCCATTTATTCATAATTAATCAATGAGAGTAGGTGTACTTCAAGTATAAAAACAGGCATATATATTTCTATGACTAACAAACCAAGTTATTATAAGGGTCTAAGCCAGCAGCAAACAGCTGGTATGAAGGTAACTAAGGTATCACTCAAGTTTTATTTAGTGCCACCTTGACCCGAATTGGGTATCAGAGCGCTTTACATAGCACCAGTTGCATTACATGAGGACACATTTGTTTTCTTTGTTAGGCACGGGGAGATTAAGTGATTTGCCCAGAATCACAGGATGTTCAGCTGTCAAATCAAATCAAATCAAATCAAAGAGGCTTTATTCGATTTTAACTTTAAAATCATAAAAGCATACAGACCAAAAATACATTGCATTTTGAGGTAAAAAACAGTGTTCTTAAAAGATTTAGTAGTTACGATACATAAAACTGTTGTACGTCGGTTTGAGACAATTAAAAGCAACTGGAAGACTACTGCCATTACTTAAATGGGTTCTTCTACCCACTGGGTTGTTGTTAATGCCCGAGGTCTGGGGGAGAGCATGTAAGACGCATTAGGGTAGAAGTCATGTAGGTTCCAGGTAGAAATAAGTCCATCGCCTTTTTGAGATAGCCATGTCTGCATATATGGCACAATGTGTCTGCTCCTAAATCGTATCAGGATCAGATCGCCCAAGATGTCTTTTTTGAGGGGTCCAAGCCAGCCCACCCTCCGTACGCTTATTATTCGACCATCAAGATGGTAGGGCAGAGGTCTGTTTTTAGATAGCCAGAACTTGACCTTGTTCATAAGGTCATGTTGTCTCTCAGCTTTACCTTGTGTTAGTTCAGGGACTCCCGAGAGAACAGTTACAAAAGGCGCTGCTTCTGGGGGTAAGTGTATATGGGTAGTGCGCACATGTTTGGGGGGAATGTAACGCGCTGTTGTCGGTTTCGGGGGGGTTTGGGAAAGTTTGGCAGCAAGGAGGTGGGGGTTGGTAATTGAGTAAGCACCGCTTCATGAGATGCAGTCAATTTGGGCAGGTTTGAAGAAGCGGTTGTCGGCGGGCAGTGAGGTGTTGCAACATGAGTTGAGGATTTCAGGTGAGATTTAATTGAGTTCTCCAACCCCGTCAGCCTCTCCCCCAACGTAGTGATTTTGTCGATCAAGGGATTTAATCAGATGTTCGATCATAGGCAAAAGAGCCTGATGAGAGGATGGTGATAAGTCGTCCAAGTTATCAACAGGTGGCGGGATAAAGGCCGAATTAATTACAGGTGGTATTGGACTTAGAGATGGTTTATCTAGTTTTTGTGTTTTAGAAAAAGTCCCATTTTCTTCGTCCCCATCGTGCTTCCTTTTGGCAGGTGTAGCCCTGGGAGGTATAGCGCTATGGAAGATGATTTTATGGGTTTCAGGGAAGGATTTCAGCTCCCTTGGAGATAGTGATAAGCTGCTGCATTTTAACATGGGGGAAGGTTCTGCTGAAACGTACTTTGCCTTACACAGGCTATTTAAGTCATCCAACCAGGAAAGGCTAGATGGTGGATGCGCAATTAAATCATCCCTGGGAGACCCAACCGTGGGTTGACGAGGTGCATTTTTACCCACGTCTCTGAACAGGGGGAACAGTTAGTTAGTTGTGGTAAGGGGGGTTTTAGCGAACATATCCCCTGTTTGGGGCTTAGGCATGGTTAGGGAATTTACAAGTGAGGAATTTACCTCCAATGTTGGTGCCAAACAAACAAGGGGGGTGGCCCGTCCCGTCCTCCTCTGTCCGATGAGGGCCGTAGAGGGCCCGCCCTTTGCCCGGGCTTAGCCCGGCCCTCCCACGCGCTCCCGCGACGCGGGTCTGCTGAGGGACTTAGTAGCGCCTCCTGGCACGGAAGTTAGGTCTCGCGGCTTCCTGCCGCAAGGCAGGCCGGGGATTGTACTCTCCCCCGCTTGGCGGCCGCAGCGCGATGTCAGGGGCTGCGGCGGCGGGGGGAGACAGCTGGCAGGGTCCCACTGGGAAATAAAGGTGATGCAATCCACACCAGGCTTCTCAGGTCCAGTTTCAAAAGGCCGCCCCAGCTGTCATTGCCGAGACTCGAATCCAGTTCCCCAGATTCGAGGTCGGAGGCCCCAGCCCTTAGGCTCAGTCTTTCACCATGTAGACGAGTTTGAAAGATAATTCCAAATAACTTGTTCAAACAATTATTTAAACAACGCTACATAAAATGTCACCATTGCCTGACAAAAGCAATTTAAAACACTTCTGACAAAAATGCTAATAGTGACAAAAGATCGAAGACTTTAACATAGCTAGAATCCTATGAGAAAAGTTACACACACAGCAAGAGTGACATAGCTGTCCCCATAAGAATAAATTACATTTTAAAAGGGCAGGCCAAACATGAACACTACAATATAATCATAATCGTAATTTATTAGCATCTTTCCCTTTGAGTAAACTGTGGCTTCAAGGAGTACTTAGAAATCTGAAGATGAGGAGGTGACATCAAACTATGTTCTGAATATAAATCCCTGTTGGTGGTCAGGCCCTGGCACTGCTCTTTATCCTGGTTTTGAGGTTGGGTGAAGTGCGTGCATCATCTAATCAGATTAGTTAAGACCATCTTAAAATAAAAGTCAATGACATGATCAAGCAGTACATTATTTTAATATTGCTTGATTGCCTGGGATTTTTCTGTCCGGTTCGGTCAGGTTTTTCCCCATGGTGCTAGTGTGAAAGAGTTTTATGGGTTTATGTTTTTGTGCATCATTACCAATGTGCGTTATGTATTTTCACACTTGATTACACAGGTCTACACTGATACAGTACTATCGCTTTGAAAGAAATTCTCTACGATATGTAGAAAGGAAGTTTTGTGTTTTGTGTTAACTAGACCTCAATTTAAGTTCAAACACCATCTCTTCCAAAATAGAAGTCACTCACCCCTGTCACTCATGCTCTTACCTCCCCCAGGCCCACTTCTCTCCTCACAGATTTCTGCTGCACACAGTCAAGCTGAGACGCACTGGTGTATTTCCACTATTACTGTTTATTCTGCTCTCGATGAGCTTTCACCAGTTCAGTCACAACCTACAACATCAGTTCCAAGGTCCTCTGTTGTTTCACTGTGCCCTAGTTATTCAAATAACACGTTATTGTTAATTATTCTAGTTTTGTAGAGGGTGCTATATAATTATTCATGTAATGGGATAGTGTTTAGGTGTGAAGGCAATGTGTCGCTTATTTTTCCTGGAATCGGATTTGCTGATGAAATTAAACATTTGCTCACACCGAAGTTATTGTGCTGTTTCTGTAATTTCCTATGTAAAAACAATGTACAAAATCCTCGATTTTAGGAGTAAGCCAGAAGACTTTCTCATTTTTCTACTACGGATGATGTCTGTTACCCTCCCGATTTTGCGGCCTGCTTGGGACTTACAATAATTTCAGATTTTGCTTTTCTCTGTATAAACTTTCCATGAACAGCTGTCATGCCATTGAGTCTGTACTTCTCTGCTTTAGAATTTTGCAATAACAGCTTTAAACGTTATATGGCTCTAGGACTCAGTTATTGAGGGTGAGCTAATAACATAACTGACAGGTGGATTAGCGCCGGGACACATTGCCTCATAAATTTGAGGTAAAACACTGTCTCCGATCCAGTGAATGTGGACATTCTGATTGAGGTCAATTTTTGATGTCTCTAAAATTTCTGGGTGCCCCCTGCCCACAATTGGCAGGGAAAAAAATCAGACCACCCACTCTATTTTTTTTTTATTTCTTCTTATTGGATTTTCATCTTATTAAGCACAGCAGCGTACCACAATAATTATGCAAAAAACAAACAAACATCTGAGATATATACATAATAACTAAAAAAGTAAATGGGTAACACAGAAATTACATCTATCTTAAAGAATAAGTCGGAGAGAAAAGAGAAAAAAAATATTCCCCCAATTATAAAATTAACGTCCACATTAATCATGGGAGTTGATTCTCCAAAACATACGAAAAGTGTCATAACTTAAAACATTACAAATTCTCCTTCCAACTTGAAATGGGTTCCCATATGCGATTCCCGAGTATTCTCCCCCTTTTGCCTTCCCTCACTTAAATCACCTTCTCGAGATTATACACAGAGAGCAACCTAGCAAGCCATTGTTGAAAAGTTGGAGGTGCTTTATCTAGCCATGCTGTTGCAATACAAATGCGCAAAACCGACAATGCCATAAATAAAAAATATTGTGAAGGGCATTGCTTATCATCAATATCTACCCCTAGTAATATCCAAGATGATGTGAGAGATCTTAATTTCTAGGGTTCTATCAAGAAAAGTTTCTACAGCTCTCCGCAGAAGCTGTAACTGAGGACAAGATGCGAAAATGTGAACTAATTCTGCATCTGAGCTATCACATCGCGGACATCTAGTGCCCGTGGTTCCTCCCCACTGTGCTATCCTTGCGGGCGTATAATACAAGGTGTAGATTGTTTTATATTGCTTGGCCTGTAGCCCTGCAGAGCACAAGATAGTGTGTCCTAACTCTAATGAGTCTCAGAAACAGTCTTGATCTATCCCGAGCTTGTCTGCCCACTTATTCCCATATTTTCCAAGATCATCCTCTTTCACTGCAGACAGCTCAGCAGAGAACCTTTGTATAGTACAATCTCCATCACCCTCAATTACATCCAATATCTTGTTTTTATCAAACCCAGCGGGCCTACCCTGTTTATTTACTAAGAAGCTCTGAATTTGTAGATACTTAATAAAATTCTTTCTATCGGGGGCGTGGCTAGCGGCCGAACATGGCGGCAGCATAGAGGATTAGCTCCGGCAGGGAAGCGGCCTCTCCATCTATCCTCACGCTAATCCGTGGCTAAATCTTACCTCAGACGGAGGCACCGAGACCGGGCGGAACTGGCGGCAAATTTCCGGACAGAAATCGAGGACTGGATGACGGAGTTATCGTCGAGTGTTGATCCGATCGAAGTACAGGCCTACCTCCGGGGACTCTGGTGGCGAATGAAGCCGACCGGAAGTGCAGCCTGCTCAGCTACACAGACAGGAAGTGATCGGTGCTGGGGGACTACCCCGAGTGACGGCCGGCGGACGAGATCCCTATCTAGGGACAGAACATTTGCCATAACTGACGGCAGTTCGTCGAAGGAGGTGACCGAGGATTTTTAGGAAGACCATAAGCACACTCTCCTGCCATCTGCTCCGTTGAGAACATCGGGGCGTTTCCCCCATTGCTGCGAAAGCTCCTTCTTGAACTAAACTGAGGAACGTGCAGTGACGGTGGTTGCTCCTGGTGTCCTATCGCGCCGACGAACTGTATAATCTCCGTGCACGAACTATGGCCGGGAAAGGTGTTAAAGGCGGTACGACCCAGACCCGTATCGAGCGATACACGAACGACAGAACCGCTTCCCTTCCGGCGGATGGGAAACACTCTTCCACGAAACCAGGCGAGCCTATGGGGACGAAGAAGGCGACGCTAGATGATGTTATTAAGGCTCTCTCGCAGGTCCAAACGACGGTGGGTACCATCTCGACCGAAATCACCCTTATCCGAGCGGATCTCCACAAAATGGCCGAAAAAGTAGGCTCCTTGGAACTGGTCACGAAATCGCTGGTTGAGGATGTCTCGGAACTGCAGACGGCCATGGAAGCGGTCATGGCAGAAAATAAAATCCTGAAAGATAAGCTGGATGACCAGGAGGGCCGCTCCAGGCGGAACAATGTACGCATTCTTGGTGTTCCGGAATCAGAGGGCACGAGAGCGATGGATTTATACGTGGAAGACCTCATTAAAACACATCTTCAACCCAAGGGACTGTCGGACTTCTTTTCAGTAGAGCGTGCACACAGAGTTCCGGGGGGCCAACCTAAGCCAGGGGCCTCGCCCAGGCCAATCCTAGCAAGAATGTTTAATTACCGCGACCGGGATGTCATTCTTCAAGCGGCGCGGGTTTCACCGCTGGTGAAAATCCTCAACTCTACGGTGGCGTTCTTCTCGGATTACACGGCGGAGGTGGCCAGGAGGCGGAAGACCTTCCTGGACGTTAAAAAGGAACTCAGGAAACGAGAACTCCCTTATTCCATGATTTTTCCTGCCAGGCTCCGGGTGGTGGCAGAGAACAGGACCTGGTTTTTCGATAACCCTGAGACTGCACGAGACTGGCTGGACGGCTGGCGTCCTGCCCCCCACTCTCGCCGCCCTGGACGGACTAAGAATGGCTCACATCAGAACGACCGGGACGACGCTGGAGAAGCTGGTATGAACAGTGGCAGAAGCTCGCCGACAAGAGATAATGGCGACCTGAACCAGGAGGTAGACCCATGAACACTTGACAGGTATGAGACATTGTTGTTCTGGACTGCGGCTGGAACTGCCATGGACACTGGGCCGAGGGCCTCTGCAGAGGGTATGAGGGGTCGCTAATTCCGGAGTACTCCTCACCCCCAACGAGCAAGTAACTGTGTGTTTTCTTTGGGATGGGTCTAAGCACTCTGCTAAATTGGGGTGGCGGGCAGTTTTGAGTCCGTGTAGCAGGGAAGTAGGGCGGGTGGGGGTTTTGGGAATGGGGGGGTTTCGTTGGTTTGCTTGTTTGAACTGTTTGGCTCTATTCATCGTATGGAAATCATTTATAGTCACATATGGCCGCATTCCTTGTACCGGGTGTGCCATCTCTGATCTTCTAGCACTAGGAAGGCACCAAGATGCGAATGGTAGCAAAGGGCAGGGAGGCTCTTCGGCTGCCATGGTTCTGTCTTACCCCATGGAACACCGACTCACACACGCGTCTACACAATGGCGGATCTTCCACGACCTAACAACATAACAACTGACGCTGGAGAAGCTGGTATGAACAGTGGCAGAAGCTCGCCGACAAGAGATAATGGCGACCTGAACCAGGAGGTAGACCCATGAACACTTGACAGGTATGAGTTCATTCTAGAGAATTGTTCCTTCACTGGTCATGGATTTCACTTGACAATATACTCAGAATTATTTAACTAAGGTGACAGAATAATATGACAATATTTACTTTATCATTATTTTTATTTTCATTTAGTGTAATTTCTCATTTTACTTTTTTATAAAAAGGAGACAGTTCATCATAAATACATTTTTAAAGTGAATATTTTTTGCTTTTAAGCACGAGTACAATTATAAACACACCAATGATTGAAAAAATATACACAATTATAATATACAATTAATTTTAAGAAAACCACCTGATATCGAGCATCCAATTCAAATCACTCACATACACACATACATACTACAATCAACCCGCACTAACAAAAAGGAAAAAAGGGGGGAAAAACTGAGTGTTAGTTGACAAGATCAAAAATGCCAATACTAGGGTCTCAGAAGGTAATTTGAGACCCCTGCACTAGATCGGTCGACGCGCGTTTCGGTGGGTAAACCACCTTCCTCAGGACCTTTTTTTCTTTTTGGACTCAAGGATATCAGGGGACAGTGAAAAGCAAGGAGGTTCCTATTACTTTGATATTCTTTTCCTACCAGTTGAACGATTTTAAGACAGGATATATGTTAAGGGGCACCAAATCATGGTAAAGGGCAGAGAACGATGGTAGCGATTGTAGCGATTATTCCAGTCTACTTGAAAATAGTTGTCTATTCTCCCGTAAGTCAAATTGGCTCCTAAATAATTTATAGTGCCCTCAGCGATGCGTCCCAGGTGAATTTGAAATTGGTTCCTAATATGGCGTGACTTAGTCTTGACAATTGTGATGTTTATTGTTTCCGGGATTTTCATAGAGAGTATATGTTGATAGGGGCTTGTAACGCCGCTCACTATACTGCGTGCATCTGAACGTTTTGTCACGCGGCGTCTACTCTCATCTTCCTGTAGAATCGGCGGTAGACATTGTTGTTCGGGACTGCGGCTGGAACCGCCATGGACACTGGGCCGAGGGCCTCTGCAGAGGGTATGAGGGGTCGCTAATTCCGGAGTACTCCTCACCCCCAACGAGCAAGTAACTGTGTGTTTTCTTTGGGATGGGTCTAAGCACTCTGCTAAATTGGGGTGGCGGGCAGTTTTGAGTCCGTGTAGCAGGGAAGTAGGGCGGGTGGGGGTTTTGGGAATGGGGGGGTTTCGTTGGTTTGCTTGTTTGAACTGTTTGGCTCTATTCATCGTATGGAAATCATTTATAGTCACATGTGGCCGCATTCCTTGTACCGGGTGTGCCATCTCTGATCTTCTAGCACTAGGAAGGCACCAAGATGCGAATGGTAGCAAAGGGCAGGGAGGCTCTTCGGCTGCCATGGTTCTGTCTTACCCCATGGAACACCGACTCACACACGCGTCTACACAATGGCGGATCTTCCACGACCTAACAACATAACAACTGACTCTGGGGTGGGGCCTGTGCCACCGCTACAAATAATGTCATGGAATGTTCGGGGGTTGGGGGACAAAGTAAAGAGGGGTCTAGTTTTGCAATGTATTAGGCGACTGAACTGGGACATTGCCCTTCTTCAGGAAACACACTTGGTGGGGGCGGCTACCAAAGCTCTGGATAGGAGAGGTTACCACATGGTAGTACATTCGGACTTCACTTCAGGGTCCCGGGGGACGGGCGTTTGGGTGAAAAAAACATTGCGCTTTATACAACACTCCACAAGAACTGACAAACATGGCCGCTTCGCGGCGGTGTGTGGGCAATGGGAGGGTGTGCCCATTAATGTGGTGTCTGTGTACATCCCGCCGGCGCTACATTCATCGGCATTTCCGGACCTGGGCAAATTTCTTCTGGAACTCCCAGAGGGGGACCTGATGGTGGGCGGAGATTTCAATGCACTGGCTAATACTGATATGGATAGATTCCCGGTCCGCACCCCCCTCACTGGCCTAACAAAATTCGGGGACTTTCTGGAGGCGCAGGGTCTGGTTGATGTCTGGAGGCAGCTTCACCCTACTGATCGCCACTATTCCTATTATTCATCAACTCATGACTGCCTGTCTCGCATTGACTACTTTCTCACACTGGGGGGTGGCAGACTCACGATTGCTGACGTGCAGATTAAGCCCCGGGGTATATCGGACCATTCCCCTTTGACTGTTACATTGTCCTGTACAATAGCGGCTCGCAAACGGCTCTATCCTCTTTACCCTGGTTATCTTAAACTTCCCCCAATTCGAAAATCCCTAAAAACGACCACCAAACATTACTTCCAGGAGAATTCCGGTTCGGTGTCCTCCCCGACAACACTGTGGGAGGCGTATAAGACAGTGCTGAGAGGCCAAGCGATCGCGGCTGTAACCGACCATAAACGTAAGCAAAAACAGGAACTGGCAGAGTTAGAACTGCAGTTGGAACAGGCGAACGTGGCTCATATAGATGCGCCGTCGGACAACACTCGACACGCATTACATCTCTGCCAACAAAGACATGACGGCTTTCTTCGACGACGGACATTAGAACATATAGAGTCGACTGCAAGTAGGGTTTATGATGTGGGCGATAAGGCCAATAAACTATTGGCCTGGTTAGACAAGAAACGGGACGGTGGCAGGCACATTTTACAACTCCGGGACCAAGAAGGGACGTGTCACACGCACCCCTCCAAAATTGTTGACCTACTAGCGGACCACTTTCAGAGGGTTTATACCCCAGAGATGGTGGTCACGGCAGAGGCGGCGGAGCTAGCTCTCCAGGATGTAGAAGTAGAGACACTGTCGCCGGAGGCGGTAACTGAGTTGGAAGCGGACCTCACGGTGGAGGAGCTCCGTATGGCAATAGGTGCGCTGCGTACGGGCAAAGCGTTGGGCCCTAACGGGTTGCCGACCGAATGGTTCCAAACGATGGCGGATGCATTGGGCCCACCTCTGTTGGCCATGTTTGAGAACTGCCGAGGGACCGGAACGTTGCCTTTAGACCAGCGCTTGGCGACAATAGTGGCTATCCCAAAACCCGGCAGGCCTCCTGAGGACTGTACGTCGTATCGCCCAATCTCGCTCCTCAACGCGGAGGCGAAGATTTTGGCGAAATTGATTGCGAACAGGCTGACTCCGCATTTATCCCACTTGATTCACCCGGGCCAATTGGGCTTTATGCCGCATAGGAGCACGGCACTAAATCTCCGTAGGGTGCACGGCGCACTGGCTCGGGCACACTTACTGAAGGAGCCGGCGGCCATTTTGTCATTAGACGCCAGAATGGCCTTTGATATGGTAGAGTGGCAATACCTATTTGCAGTTCTGACCCGGATGGGTTTCGGACCGAAATTTCTATTGTGGGTTAGACTTCTCTACACAGATCCGGTAGCACACGTGGCGGCCAACGGCCACATCTCTTGGGCAATTCCTTTGGCGCGTGGGACTCGTCAGGGCTGCCCCTTATCCACGCTCTTGTTCGCGCTGGTCCTTGAACCGCTCGCAATTGTTATTAGAAAGACACCACTACTGAAAGGTATTAAATGGACGGAGGCCTGGGAAGACAGAGTATCACTGTATGCTGATGATATGTTGGTCTACTTGTCCGCTCCCGAATCGACTGTCCCGATATTGCTGGCACTCTGCGATAAGCATGGCTCTGCCTCCGGCTATACCATTAATTGGACGAAGTCGGTCCTTTATGTCCTTAGGGGCCCTATGCCAGTCCTCCCTGAACACTGTCCTCTGGTATTGACCGACGTCTCCTTTAAATACTTGGGCATCCATGTCACCGGCGACACGTCCATGTTCTATGACCGGAACCTGGCGCCCCCCCTCCTTCGTTTGAAAGCAGACGCCCGACATTGGACAGCCCTGCCACTCACACTACTGGGGCGCGCTGCCTTATTTAAAATGATGGCGTTGCCGCGCCTCCTGTATGCTCTGGAAAACACCCCGGATGTAATTCCGCCCTCATACTTCCATAAAGTCACCGCAGTTGTGACTACCCTGCTGTGGGGTGAACGTCCACCGAGAATTGCCCACCTTAAACTTAATCGTGGTTGGTACGATGGGGGAATAGCGTTACCGAATATACAACTTTACTACTGGGCATCCCAACTTAAGGTACTTAACCAATGGCTCCACGCACCACATGATGACCCGGCATATCTGGCTGATAGGGCCCAATTGGGGACGCAAAGTCTGTTGGCCCCGTTATATAACCCGAGTCTCCTTAAAGGACTGATTTGCCCTACTAAACACACAGTTGCCCTGTGGTACAGGGTGCTCACTCGGCTGAAGTGGAAGGGGGTCATCACGAAACTCACCCCACTTTGGGACACCAAAAAACTGGGTTGCCTCCGATCTAGCAAAGGGTTCACCCAGTGGGATAATATAGGCATTTCAACGGTGGGGGATCTTTGGACTTCTTCAGGGGTGCTTCCTTTCGCACAATTACAGCAACAATATGCCCTAGGCCCCACTGAAACATATAGATACATCCAGATAAGGCACGCTCTGCTGGCGGTGTTGGAACCGGGGACCACCGTCCCGGAATCCTCACCCCTAGAAGACCGGCTTCTTACGGACTTTCTACAGACACATGCCACCTCACTCACATATCGCAAACTGCTGAACAATCTCCCGGATTCCCTGCAAAAATTACGAGAAAAGTGGGAAAATGAGTTGGGAGCTATGGATGAGACGGATTGGAATGCTGCTATGGCATCTCCGAGGGAGGCAGGGGTATCGGCCAGGTTCGGGCTTATACAGCTAAAAATATTGCACAGAGTATATACAAGAACCACCCTACATAGAATACATAGGGCTGACACCCCACACTGTCTCAGGGGATGCGGGGAGGACGGTACGCTATTACATACACTGTGGGATTGCCCATTCATTAGCAGGTATTGGCAACAGGTCATGCGAACAATATCCCAGGCCCTTGACTCTTCCCTTACGCCGGAGCCACGCCTCTGTCTACTGAATATCTGGGAGGGTACTGATCTTAATCTTAGACAACAGCAATGGGTTACGATTGGTACAATGGTGGCCAAGCGCGACGTGGCACAAAGATGGGGGGTGGCGGAGGTACCTACATTGGCATTGTGGTGCAGAAATATGGATAAATTGATGTTAATTGAAAGAACTGTATATAAAATGAGAGCTAACCCCAAGAAATGGAACAAGGTATGGGAGGCATGGAATAGCTATAGAGGGGACATATGTGAACCACTGCCGGAGGATGATGAAGACGATTCGGAGGATGAGGAGGACTTGGTTGACTGAATCGAGGGTGTGCTTTGGGTAGGAAACGGAAATGTTACCTTTTGATGGGGATTTCGACTTAGCGTGGTGTTTGAGGGGGGAGGGGTACTTACCTGGGTGGTTGGGATCGGCGTACTTCCTTGATAGCATTTTTTCCTTTTGCTTTGTGACTATACAACACAGATGAGCCATCGAATTTGTTCTGTTTGTTTTCTTTTTTACAAAAATATAAAAAATGGACTTGAAAATGTAAGATTTCATGCCTTCGCCTATTGTATCCTGATGGCACTCCACATCATCTTTGACATTCGCTGCCGGACCGGAGGGTTGTCGGCTGAATAGCTGTGTAAAAGTACAAACTACTGCATTGCCGCAAGACATGTGATACCGACTAAATGTACTACTGTTATTTTGATGATAACTGTCCATAAAAATCTTACACCAAAAAAAAAACAAAAAAAAAACATTCTTTCTATCAATACCATAAACACCCTTTATATCAGAGAACTGGTAAATTCCATTAGGCCCCTTCAGATCGCCCAATTTCCGGACTCTCCTTCGTCCCCATTCTACCATTACCGAATCTGCAAATATTTCCACCGGGAAGGTTGTATTCCTAACTAACCAAGTATAGGCATTAAATCTACCAAGTCAACTTTTTTTCCGGAATGACGCCCAGACTTTATAAGCAGCCATCAAGGTCTTGAACCTGGGTCTTTTAAAGTAACCAAGATCAGTATATTTTAGGAAGCAGTTCTCTGCCTCCCCACCAATCAATATAGAGTATATATCTATAGATCCTAGTTTGACCTGCGGGTCGGACGCGTACCCCCTAACAGACCACCCATATACAAAAGGGCTGCCGCCCAATAATGCATCTTAAAATCAGGGACTGTCCAACCTCCCCTAGCCTTTGATGAAGACATGAAACGTAAAGACCTCCTGGTTTTCCCATGTGCCCAAATAAATCTATTGATCAAGTGCTCCAGTGCCAAAAACCATTTAGCCTCAAATACAAGTGGAATTGCCCTAAAAAGATAAAGAAACTTGGGCATAAGAATAATTTTTATTAAATTGCACCGCCCTGCTAAGGAGAGATGAAGGTTATGCATTCTATCCAGGTCTTTTTTGGTTTTAAATATTATAGGCTCGATGTTTCTATCCACAGTCTTATCCAAATCTGCCGAAACATGATCCCTAAGTATACAGCAGAGTCAACGACTCCTGTATCATTGCACACTACCCCCTCATTCTTAATTATCAGGGTCTTAGGCCCATTAAGCGCATATCCTGACACCTGACTGAATGCCAGGGCTTCTGATTGCACAACAACTATAGCGCTTGCAGGTGATGGGGTCACTATATCAAAGTCATCTGCGTACGCTAAGGTTTTAAAATCTTTACCATGAGCCTCTATAGGGGGAATCCTGTCATTTGCTTACAATTTACCAATTAATGGATCTATATATACCGCGAATATTAGCGGCGAATATGGGCACCCCTGACGAGTACCGCGCTTAATTTGCAAGGGTGCCGTATACCCTCCATTAACTCTAAGTCGAGCTTTAGGAGCCTTATAGAGAGCCTGGATTGCATTATTGAATCTCTCACCAATACCACACCACCTCAAGGCCATCCAGAGGTAGTCCCAGGGGACCCTATCAAATGAATTTTCTGCGTCCAGCAGCATGACCGCCATGGGATCTCCTGAGACTTCTCTGGCATCGAAAAGGGTGATAACCATACGAACATGCTGGGTAGTGCCTCTCCCCGGGATAAAACCATGCTGAGTAGTACTGACCAGTTTACCTATAACCTTACAAAGCCTAAGAGCCATGGCCTTGGAGAAAATGTTTGCGTCAGAGTTCATAAGAGTTATTGGTCTATAAGACCCTGGTTCTATAGGTGATTTGTCTTTTTTAAAATAACCACTATATCAGTGCCAGCCCAAGAACTTGGAACAAAATTTCCTGATTGAACCTGCAGCACTCCGGAAAAACTTTATAAAATTAAATGGGGATCTGATCGGGGCCCGCAGCTTTACCCGATGGGAGACTGTTCAATGCCGTACAAATCTCTTCAGGAGCCAAGGCTGCATCAAGTGCCTCCCTATCTCCTTCAGAAAGCAGAGGAGCAGAGATATCCCTAAGATACCCTTGAATATCCGATAGGTCTTTTGGACGATCCTCATTACACAACATAGCGTAGAATTGGCTAAAAACCTCTCGGATCCCGTCTGGGTCGATGACTGTCCCCCCCTTTCCATCTGAGATCCCCTTAACTTCTTCTAAGGCCGGTTTCTGTCTTGTGCGCACTGCTAGAGTATGCCCAACATGCTCACTTAATTCATGACATTGCTCCTTTTTTGCCAAAAGAGTAGCAGCCGCTTTGCTAGCTATGCTCTCCTCTGCTTCAGCCTTTGCCCATGTGACTTTAAGGAGAGCCTAATCCAGAGGTGCTCCTGAAATAATTGCTGAAGTCAGTTCCTCCTCTGCATCAGCAACTGCTTTAGACAACTTCTTAGCTCTTAACTCATCCTGCTTTTGTCTATATAAGCTAAAGCTCAGCGTCTCCCCGTGGATACCCGCCTTAAAAGCATCCCAAGATACTGCTGAAGAAGTGCTACCTCTATTAATGTCCCAATAGCCTACTATCCAACCTTCATGTGTTGAACATAACTTTCATCTTTAAGTAATCCTCTCTCAAAGGTCCATATCCGCTCACACCTAGCCGCCCTTGTAACTTCTAATGTTAACACTATCGGGTTGTGGTCGGAGATAATCCGAGGTAATTTCTTGATCTGGCTTCTCAACATCAGGCAATTTGATATGAAAAAATAGTCAAGCCTAACACAGACCTTATGTGGGGCGGAGTAGTAAGTGCTACCAGGGTCATGGGGCTTCAAACGTGCCCATACATCTGTTAAAGAATTATTCCGAGCCAGGTTAACAATTGCTCGACATGTTCTTTTCTTACGACCCACATAGCGATGTCCTGCTTCCGTGCCCAACTTCCCTGCCCCATTTACATTGAAATCTCTGCAGAGGATAACAGGTACAGGCCATGAAGCTAACTCTAAATCTAAAAATTCAAATATATCCGGATCATCCTCAGTAGCTCCATAAACTGATCCTAAAGTAACCATTTCATCATTTATCATACATTCCACCAAAGACCCATCTGCCCCATTGATCTTCCATTTTTCTCTTAACTATGACATCATTTCTTGAAGAGAGTATAACATCCCCCCTAGCCTTGGCCCCCTGTTTCGTATGTGCAATCAAATGAAGCCCCAGCTGCTCCAGCAAGGACCCCCTTGTCCCATCTACATGCGTCTCTTGCAGACATACAAAATCGAGTCGCATTGATCTTAAAGTAGCTGAGACTTGTTGTCTTTTAAGATGATCGTTCAGCCCACACACATTAATCGAGGCAATCGGTATACTCATAAAAAGACATCAAATACCTGTCCCAACCAGCTGTCCACTAAATCAGTACTCAAATTCCCCTTCCTCCATTCTGAGTTCCCTGTTATTTTACTTTTGATCAGTTTGCTACACCTCCTGTGTCCACCCACAAATCTCAGATGCTGTGCTGTGCTGTACCATGTATGCCCTCGATCCTCCCCCGAACCCCCTACCCCTCAGATCCCTCCCTTCCAAACCCCCACCTCCCCCCTACAGGCAAATAGGTCAATAATGACCATTGTGTGACAGCTTAAGCATGCAGCAAGTCGCAACTCCCCCCATCCCTTGTATGCACCCTTTGTGCCCCCCTAGATCTCAAATGCCAAACTCCTAACTAACCATATTCTCCCGGCAGGACCCCACCCTTATCTCCCCTTCTGCTCCTTCAGCTCTGCCAAATAAAGTTGGGCCTTAATTTCAGAAAAAAACATTCTAACTTACCCCTTGACTATAACTTTAAGCCGGGCTGGATACAATAAATAGGCCTCACAACCAAATCCCTGAAATGGAGCTATCAGCTGTCATAGCCTCCACCTCCTTTCCACAGTGGCATGGCAAAGTCTGGGCGGGCAAAAAATGAAGTACCATCAAATGCCCGTCTGGGATCAAGCATTGCCTTGTCCATGATTTCCAGCCTGAGAAGGTAGTTGCCAACGTACACGAGGATTGACCTAGGTCTTTCAGCTTGAGACACCCCTTGCACTTTCCTTTGGGTCAGGGGGAACAGGTGTGCTCTCTGCACCTCCTTCTCCCAGTTCCAGGAAGCCATCTCGGGAAAGGCCCCTTTCAGCAAGGTGATGACAAAAGACCCGACGTCCTGGCCTTCAGCCCCTTCAGCCACCCCCAGTAGCCTAATGCTAATCCACCTCTGGCGGTTCCCAAATCCTCAAGCTTCCATTGGACATCCTCCACCGCCTTCTCTGGTGCCTCTTTGAATGTCTGCCACTTGCTAACAACATCCTCTAGTCTTCCCGTTATTTCCTCCACATGGGTAACCCTATCAGCCATATCCTCATATAATTTATTCATCTTTCTGAGAGAGCCCTGTATTTTCTTTGTTGCCTGCTTTTGCTCTCCGGCTCTCTGACCTTGCTTCTCCCTGCATCTGTTTCAAAGTAGTATAGAGGAGATCCAATGAGGGTGTCTGAGGTGGGCTGCTCGGGTTATTCTATCCCGCTTGCGCTTTTGTTACACCATCTTCCTGATATAGCTGGGATGTGGCTGAGTAAGAAGTTTTCTGCCAGCATCCATATTTGAACGACTGACTGTCGATTTGGATTTCGATTTGGGCCTGTTCTTCTGGTAATTAGTCCTATGGACAACGGGCGCCCTCTGCACCGATGAGCTCTCCACTGAGTCTGAGTCACTGGATAGACTACCCTCGCTTGAGAGAGAGGAGTCTGTGTCGTCATTCAGGGAAAAAAAGAATCCCCATCGGGTGAGCCAGTGATTACTTTAGAATGACTAGGTCCTTGTGTCTGCTTTGGGATTGCCAGCCCTAAAGCTACTAGAGGGGTTACCGGAAGGATTACTGGAGGGATTACTGCCTGGTTATTCAGTTTAACACTAGCGGGATCGTTCTCATCCCCCGCCACCTCCCCAGCAATATCCAACTCAGGGCCCCAAGCATTCTTTTTCACATTGTTTATGTCCAAGTCGCTGAGAACAGCGCTTCCTACCTCCAGACTCTGTGTATGCTCGTGGTCTGCCTATTCCATCCATGAGCTCACCGCTTGACTCCCTTTGTCTATTGAAAGACTCAGGTTGAGGCTGCAACATTGTATCCTTGAGTAACATCTTTTCAAGATTTCCAGCGTTGTCAGCTGCAGAGGTTCCCGCTGGCTCTGCCGACATCACGGAGAAGGATTCAAGCAAGGTAGGCTGCCACAGTATTTTTTCCCTGGGTTTATTGCTGCCATCCTGTCTAATCTTAGTGGTTTTCCGGGTTGTGCTGCCGGTATCCTTGTTGCCGCCACTAAGAACGGCACTGCCACTGCCAGTGTCCTCTGTCTCACCAAGTTTTTTAGAGATCATTCTGCGGGGCTGCCCTGCATGTTCCAGGGATGTAGCCGGTGCCGCCGCAACCTTCTGCGTGTCCTTAGATTCATTTGGATCCTTCTGATCCTTCTTCTCCTTCTGCTGTTTGGGTACCCTCGGCGCTATACTGCCATCGACACTCCTCCGTCGAAACACCCTCAATGCTCGGCCAATCCTACGGTGCACAAATATCGCCAACGGAGCCACCTGACTAGGCCAACGTCGCAACAGATCGTGGTCTTGTGCCCAGATAGGCAATCGTTTTAACCAAATGGGGACAAGCAGCATCCTTTACATCCCTGCTATATCAAAGGGAGGGGGGGGAGAGATCTGCGACTTCTTGCTATGGCTAGTCAGCGGCCATCTTGCCTCTACGATCAAACCACCCACTCTAAATTGGTCTGATGTTCTTAATCTGACAGGTCCTACTTCTTCCTCTGTCCTTCAGAGTGAGCTTTCCAATGGTGGAGCCAGTGGGCTATGCTATCAGAAAGATGATCGCCTTCCTGACTCATAACAGAGTGGATGGACCGAGTGTGGCAGACAGGTCACTCTGCCGTGTTTGTGGCAGAGTACCCTGTCGGACAACCTCTAAATCAGGTACAAAGTCTTTGTTTGCCAATTGAGACTCCCAAAATAGTAGAGTTCAAGTTCTTGGAAACCAGGACACCAGATGTCATGCTGCATATAAAGGTAAAAGGTACTTCAGAAACGAAATCACACCAAGCACAAAATAAAGATTAAAAAAGTCATTTGTTACACCGCTCTAAATAGAATATTTACACGTTATTCTTTTGAGCAGAAAATGTCAGATTGTAAAACCGTTTTTTCGTTCCATACATTTGTTATCTACATATCCCTTGTTAAGAAGTGCTTCCCATGTTCATGCTGAGCTCCAGGGAGGGCAGACAGCCTCCACCCAATTCATAACACAAAACAAAAAACACCCTCAATGGGCCAGCAACAAAGAATAAACTGTCAACATCAAATCCAGGCTGTGGTTCCACAGCTGCTGTTATCAGTGTGTTCGTTACTTCGTTTCACCCGGAGACCAGGGTGTTAGCCTCACCCTTCCTCTCCTCACTCCCCGCAATTTGGTTTCCTTTATTCCAGATAAAGCAGTGTACTTTTTAAAAAGTGGCACCGTACCTTATATACATACCATTGCACTGCCAAACCTTTGGATGCATGCATAATTGTGCGCCACTCTGAGCTTCTGTGTTCCCTTTCTAGTGAAATTCCAGTTAATCAGCTACAAATGGTTTCTACGGTATCCAATTGCAGTTTATGTGTTTTTGAACCTTGGACTTTCTATAGGGGCCTTATTCACAAAACCTTTGCACATTTAAGTGTGCAATAAAGTTAAATTGCTGGTTGGGAGTTCGAGATACGAATTCACAGATTTGTGATTTCCTTAGTGGCAGAGTCAGATTTTCTTGATATCCAATTCAACTTACGAATGGGGAAATGTGCAAGCGTGGCCACTTGTACACAGCTGTAAATGTATGCATGGGGCAGGAAAGGGGGCGGCAGCAGTGCCAAATGGTTGGAGCTCGGAGTTTTTCAATATTATGAAATATTTCCAAGTGGAAGAAAGCACACTGTGGGATCACTCTCCCTAGGAGATATCGGGAGGAAGTTCACACCTTTAAATCTATGATTTCTGTAGATTATCATGTTTACTCTGGAGGATTTTTCAGAATACCTTAAAAGTCAATAATGTATGCAATCGCAAACAGAGAATTAAACCACCTATTTAATGCTTTCTGAATCGACATTCCAACGGTTAACAAAAATTACCAACTGAAACCAAAAAAAAAGTTTCAAGCTCTCAACAACCAGTTCAATATACAGTCCAGCAGATGTTCCAGAGCCCAAAAAGATAGAAACTGGATACACTAGGAAGGTTTTGCAACAAATAAACTAGAATCTCCTCCAAGGTTGTCTTGCTAATGGACTGAGCGGCATAGAGGGGTCATCGGGTGCAACCCTATATTAGATGGAGAACCATTTCTACTATGGATCTCTATAACCTCCATCTTAACCAAACCTTCTGACTAACACCATTTTCTGGGTAAGACCCAGGTGTGCTGAGGTGATGATCCAACATACATTCAGTCTCATGGTGGGAGTGTAGCAGTGCTCTCCTTTGACTTACAGCCCTACTTTTTTATTTATTTTTTTAGTTTTAGTTTTAGAGTTTTATATAGCGCGAACTAGACCCGAGACACCAGAGCGGTTTACATGAGCACCCGTTTCATTACAGAAGGTCACAGGTATTGGTCCAAGCCCTACATGGTCCAAGAGAGATCAAAAATACAATTGCAAGACTGAACTAGAATAGGTAGTGGTCTTTATGTGAAGAAAGGACCATGATTCATTTAACAGCACCCTCGCCCGTGTCATCTTTCCCTAAGTTCTCATCAGAGTCCCTCTTCTTTAAATTGTTTTGCTATTGCATTTATGTAGCGCTTCTTAGCCCAGACAAAATACCACAGCACATTTTAAGGAATAGCTCCTCAGCAGGACCGACAGGTAGGTGCAAAAATCTAAAGTAGCTCTGTGCACTTTAGGAGTTATGTGCCAGAAAGTCACTTTTTTAACAAAATGTAGAGACAGCCTTAAACGAGAAATGGATAAAAGGACCAGGTAAGTTGCTCAACAGTGAATAAGTGGCTGGTGGTGCGTTTTTAGAACTCACCTTCACAGGGGACGACGCTTTCAAGATGTTGGTCCAGCAGCCAAGGCTTGCACGCCTTTCCCAAGTGCCGCAAATCCTGCACCGACAGAGCTGGCCGCCTGTTTGCAAGCACTAGCACTAGAACAGCAGTGTCAGCCTCCTATATTAACTTTCTTAGCAGTGTTTGAGCAATCTGGTCAAAGGCCAGGCTGCAACAGACTCATCGTGCTCCTCTTGGTGGTTAATCAGTCCTGTTGGTGAAATAAACTGCAGGCGGCTTGATTATGTGCAAAGTACAGCTCAGGCGTTGGCTTGACTGAGCAGTCTACTGGCTGCAAACTACTGTACACCACTGATTGTGCCAAAGGTAATGTGCATTCAAATGTATCTACATTGTACTGTTTTTGTACTGTCCCCTGCCAGTTACCATCATTAGAATGCACACGCCTGATTATATTGCTTATTCTGCACACTGCTGTGAATCCCCATCATACAGCTTTCACATTCCTGACATAGCTGAAATCATCACTCAATTGAAATTTCTTCATCACAGAAACATTTCTAACACCTACCTGAATACACATACTGATGTTCTCATCCCTTGAAGTCAAGAGCAGGACTTGCTGTCATCCATAAGTCTTCCTGGCTGTGCATTCAATGTGATCAAGCGTTAGACATGACACCCTTGGTGTGGTCTTCCCCAAACCTTTTGCCTTATTCGCTCCTGTTTTCTGAATTTTGTTGTCTGTAGGACTCTGTGCACTTTACCAGTGCTAAAGTGCTTGTGCTCTCTCCTTGAAATATGGTAAAATTGGCCTAAACCTAATGGGCACATTTAATTTATTGTGAGTTCCTAGTGTATGGTACTACGTGTACCCAGTACCTGTAAATTAAGTGCTATTACTGGGACCACAACACTCATTGTAGCATGCACTAAAGAAGCACTTTAAAACATGTCTAAGGTCCGCCATTGTAGCCTGTGTGCAGTTTTATACTACCAATTTCACTTAGCAATATAAACCTTTTGCCAGGCTATAACCTTCTTTTTAATTAATACATATGTCACCCCTAATGTAGGCCCTTAATAGACCACAGGGTAGGGTACATTTTATTTAAAAGTGGGACATGTGTTTTTAACTTTCACATGTCCTGGTAATGAAAAACTCCCAAATTTGTTTTGCACTACTGTTAGGTCTACCTGTCTCATAGGCTAACATTGAGCTTTGATTGGGAACAGGTAGAAATGTCAAGTTTGGCCTCAAATAAATTGTAATTTAAAACCCACTTTGAATGTAAAGCCGGATTTTAAGTCACTATTCTGAAAATTACACTTTTAGAAAGTTGCCATTTACTTGTAATAAACAATTTTGTGCCTGCAGACTGTGTCTTAGGTCACATGATTGTGAATAGCTTGGCAGTTGGCCCATGTATATTCCACAGAGACAGCGAGAAAGGGGAACAAAATGTTTGCAGGGTAGACCATTCTGCCAGGATGGAAGGGGTGGAGCTGTTCCCTGACCCCCTTACATTTCAAAGGGCTGCCTCCAGCATATTCACAAAGGAATTTAACACCAGTCTTTTGTCATCCTAGACTGCTTGGAGCCAGGACAGGGGAAGGAAGGAACTTTTCAGAACCATATGTGTGGGTAGAATTAGACGTTTCTTCAACGTCACAAACTGGCACCAAGTATACATTGTTGACCCTCAGAACAACTCTTCAGTACACTCTTGGACCTGCAGAGGACCTGCCCCAGAAGGACTCCCTTGCACTACAAAGAACTGCCCTGTTGAGGCCTGCCTTGTACACAGACAGGACTGAGGCCTGCCTTGCTGCTTGAACTCAGGACTACCAGAGTGACTGCAAAGACTAGTTGACTGGCCTTCTGTGTGAGCTACAGGGACATAACAAGCTGAAGAGACCTTAAAACCTGTACCTGGCTTCTGTCTGAACTGAGTCCTGAACCCGTCCCCAAGTGGTGTCCAACCAGTCCTGGGGCCTTAGAAGGGGTACTTAAGGTGCTCCTCTTCCCAAAACTGGAACTTGGGACTTAAAAACATTCTAATCAAAAGGTGGTCTGAGAACAGGCAAGAGACTGGATCTACCTACTTGCTGATTCACCCGAGGTACATCGCCAGTCTGCCTGACTTTGCTGTAGCTCCGCTACGTTCTTCTACACAACAGCAAATCCTGTTCAGCAGGACTTCTTGAAAAGGGTATCTGGCCTTGCAGAGTCCTCGTTGGCTTCAGCCTGCAGCTTCATCCAGCTGGAGATTTTCGACTTCCCAAAAAGTGACAAAGTCCGAACGTGGAACTCTTCACTGTGACTTCATCCAGCGGCTCCCATACAATGACCTCTCCTTCTTGGACAGCCCTGGCTGCCTTTTCTGCAAAATTTCTTCTAAGACTGAAATCCAAACTGGGCCCAATCAACCTCGTCTAGCCAAACCATGCTCAGTGCAGATGGCCTTAACTTTTGTCTTTGCCCGGATATCGTCCAACCAGATACCTGCGGTTCGCGCTTAGATCTTTTAGGCAATATTTTTCACTCAAAACCTTAAATATTCATTACTCCGGCTCCACGGATTGGATTTAATTCATTGTATTTTTCTTAAAATGTACTATTTTTCTAAATTGGTTTGGGATTTTTTTTTTGTTGTGTTATGACCTTATTACTGTTTGTGTGTTGCATAAACCTCTAAGTTAAGCCTGATTTCCTTTGTGCCAAGCTACCAGAGGGTTAAGCACAGGTTAATTTAGTGACTTTTATGGTTCACCCTGACAAGGATTGTGGTTGTAGCTGGATTAGGGTTACATACCTCTCTGGCAATAATCTGAATACTTACATTAAGGAACATCTATGACATTCAGACGAACATGCCTCCTTTTCACGCATGCCTTCACTCCGCATGCAAATACAACATGGACCGCATACCATTACCCCGCAAGTTGAAACAACAACTTGCAGTGGGGGGCGCTGGATGTAGGAATAGTATAATTTGCTATTCCAACTCCAGTCTGTGCGGACAGTAGGAGAGGTGTTGGATTTTAATTCCAACACCTTCTTTCCCCTCTGTAAGTCGTTGTTTCAACTTGCGGGGTAATGGTACGTGTTGTTACAACACAGTCGTTGTAACTACCACGTTGTAATTGCATGCGGGGTGACAGCTTTGTTGTGAGGACTGTTTATCCATTCAGGCACCTCACTTTTCACTTCTTATTCTTACCATCTCTGACAGGCTCCTTCAACCTAATCTACAGACCTCCAGGACCCAACAAGAACTTTTTTTTTATAACAAACTTTATTCAGAAACTGTAGCAGTTTAACAGCATAAAGTTATCGCAAGACGGTCATTTTCTTTTTTTTTTATCCACGTTATGGACATATGGAAATAATACAGAGTGGAAAACCATTACATAGTGGTACAGATATTGTAGTTGCGGAGGATCTGCGATCATTTAAAAGTGCAAACTACATTTTTCAGCACCGTGCTGCATTATCATTCGAACATTTAGACTGTAACACAGAGTGTTACTTTTAAAACTGAAATCAAACAATCCCAACTATACTCTCCCACCCTAACCCACCCTTCCCAAGCTCCTGGTCTGAAGAATGGTAATGCCATTAGTATCTAAGAGGAATCTAGACAGTATGTGCCAAAGGGAATTATATGTTGCTAAAGTGACTGAGTGGGGGGGTCTGGGGTTCGGGAGCTTCTAGATACGTGGTCGAGGGGTAGTGACTATGCCGTCAGGGTACCATGTAGGGGCAGGGGGTCAAGAAGTTCAAACTCCAGTAGCATGATATCCCAGTCCATCAAGATGGGTCGTTTCCGGAGACCCTTCTCCTCTTCCTTCCTCAGGGTTACACTTTAAGCTTGCCCCCACTGTATCATGTCATCTTGCCAGCTAGACAACGTTGGGCACCTGGGGGACTTTTATCTAATAGTGAGTGCTCCGATTGCCAGGACTAGGGCCAGGTCTGCAAATCTCAATTGTACCTTCAGTTTACTTGAACGTCTACGAAGACCCATGAGACAGTCCAGAACGTTATCCGTAATGGGAATGTGTGTGATCTCCTCCAGACAACCCCGCACACTATCCCAGTAGTCCTGAATGCGAGGGCATGACCATAGCATGTGTAGGAAGTCAGCCTCGTCTCCCTTACTACGAGGACAATGATGGGGAGCCTCAGGAAACATCCGGTGGCCCCACTATGGGGTGAGGTATGATCTGTGTAAGACCATGGTCTGTATAAACTTTAATCTAGAGTTACGGGGCACTCTCTTGGGGTGTTCCAGCAGGCACTTCCAGGCCTTGTCCGAGATTTCCATACCGGAGTCTTCGGACCATTTTGCTCTAAGGGATAGAAGTGTTACTGCAGCATGTGTGCGACACCTGTATAGAGCCATCTGACTAAGTGACCCCCATTCCCCATATAATGTAAGAGGTGAACCAGGGTATGCTGTGGGGGGTTTAATACATTGCGGGCCCAGGTGTTTTTAATGTAATGGGAGACCGTGGCATGCAATAGGTATAAGTGTCCAGGTGCACCTGTAGCTTGAACAAAGAATTTGTGGTCCAGCAGGGTTCCATCCCCAAAAAAGGCCCCAATGTCCTCCACACCGTTCTCCACCCAGCCACAGATCCTGTTCCCTGAAATTCTGCCCTGTGGTGTGGGAATACTCATTAGGGGAATGTTCGCCGAAAATGGAGCTGTCGTAGAGGTATATGACAGTGCTTTCCTCCAGCACAACAATGCTGTTTTCAGGAGGGGCAGGCTGTCAGTAGGGATCTTAGCTTTAGGTAAGAGCAGGGCATGTAGCGCTCCTCAATCCAAGTCCCTGGGTGAGTATCCCATCTCATGTAAATTCCTACCAGCAGTCCAATAGGAAAGCCATTGGAGTCGGCTGGCGTAGTAGTAAGCCCTGAGGTCAGGAACCCCTAAACCCCCACATCGAGTGTCTAACTGGAGTTTCTGTAAACGTACTCTCCTACAGCCTTTCCCCCATATAAGCTCCATGAGTATAGTATTGAGGGTGGTAAAAATAGACTGAGGGATCACAATGGGCAAATTCACAAAGTAATATAGGAGACGAGGAAGCAGTAGCATCTTTGAGATGGCAATGCGTCCCATGACTGACAAGGGCAACGAGGTCCAAAAAGTCACACTATTTCGGAGAGCTGTTATGGCCTTTCCTAAGTTGCAATCAATTTGATCGGGCTGTGTGCGGTAGACCTGGATACCTAAATATTTGAAGGTAGTGGGGGATATCAGCAAAGTGTAGACGCCAAATTGTATGTCATCAGGACGAGGTGTGTCTTGGAAGAAGTAGGCCAAAGATTTCCTTGGGTTTATAGCTAGGCCCGAGACCCTTTCAAACTGGGCGAAGAGATCTGGGAGGGGAGCATTGTCAGTGGTCAGGTTGCGTATGTACAGCAGAATATCGTCCGTATAAATTGAGATGAGATGAGTTTCACCGTTAATAGGGATCCCGAGCCGGTCTGCTGACTACCGGAGCGATAGTGCCAGGGACTCTAAAGTGAGAACAAATAATAAGGGGGACAGCAGGCACCCCGTCTGGTGCCCCTGTGGATAGTATATTGACTAGAAACATGTCTGCCCGTACGGGCCCTCGCCGTGGGGAAAGTATACAATAGACGCACCCATTTAAGATAGGTATCTGGAAAACCAAAGCGTTGAAGGGTCGCAAACATAAAATCCCAGGAAAGGGTATCAAAGGTCTGACTGAGGTCCAATGCCAAGCATCCCGCAGACTGATATGCGGGGGAATAGCCATCATGACATAATGAAGACGTCTTGAGTTAAGGGATGTACTATGGTTTGGCAGGAACCCGCATTGATCCCTGCGTATGAGTGTATTAAGGTAGGGTTGTATACGGTTAGCGAGGGCCCTGGTCAGGATCTTGTATTCTGTCGCCAATAGGGAGAGATGTCTATAATTAGACATGTCAAGACAGTCCCGGCCCGGATTGGGTATCGAGGTAACCAAAGCCTGCATGGTAGATTGGGGTAGGTTGCCAGTTTCTAGAGCAGTTCTATATACTGTCTCCAGTGTTGGCACTAATGTATCAGCATATGCAAGATAAAATTCGATAGGTAACCCGTCAAGTCCGGGTCCTTTATTACGATTCAGTCCTTTAATCGCAATTCGGATTTCTGATTGTGTAATGGGACCGTTTATTTCTTTTTGAATCGCATCTGGGAGAACCGGAATAGTAAGATTTTGCAGAAAGTCTGATAGAAACATTGTGGGTGCCGTATATAGGGTACTAAGGTGTGTACAGAAGGACAGATTTATCTCCTGTTGTGTATGGGCCATACTGCCATCAGGCTTTCGAATTCGCGTAATTACCGGCGGGTCTGGTCTGTCTCGCACTAGGCGGGCTAGTAGTATCCCTGTTCTATTCGCCTCTGAGTGTTTTTGTTGCATGTTTGCTCTATAATTGATAGTCCATAAAGTTTCCAAAGTCTCTGCATGGTCGATACGGGCCTTTTGCAGAGCTGTTTTTTTGTCTGGGTCTGTCACGGCCTCATGTTCAAATGTAGTCATTTGGTGTTCGATTCTAAGCAAGCGTTGATGTGTCTCCTGTCGGGCCCCCACAATCTGTCCTATCGATGCTCCCCGAACTACCACTTTCAATGCGTCCAATTCTATTAAGTGAGACGAGGCAGTGTTCCGATTTTTAGCTAAGCAATTTGTGATTGGGTTGGAGAGTGATGATTTGAACGGAGCGTCCTCTAACAATTGCGGGTGTAGGTTCCAGGTAGGTACCGGAGTTGGTATCTTTCCCCATGTAAGTGTGAGCTCTAGAGGATTATGGTCTGAGAATGTCTTCGCCAGGTAAGTAGACTGACTAATTTGGGAAACAATGGAGGGGGAGCACAAGACTCTATCTATTCTGGTATGGAGACGATGGACGTTAGAGTAAAAAGAGTATTCTTTATGTGTAGGGTGTATGTGTCGCCATGCCTCATATAGCACCCAGCCGTCCGCCCAGGTGTTGAATATAGTGGCAAGTCTACGGGCATGTGTGCCATGGAGAGGAGGATGGGATGTATCTAAGTTTGTGTTGAGGACCGTATTCCAATCACCTCCCAGTATCCACGGGATGCCATCCCAGTCGGCCAGGGCCGCGCTTAAGCGGTGTAAGAATTGATCCTGATCAAAATTGGGGGCGTAGATGCTGCCAAGAATCACCAGGGAGCCGTCTAGTGTGCCCTTAAGTAGTACATATCGTCCCTGCTCGTCAATTTGGCGTTCCAGTTTGGTAAATGGAACCCTGTGACGTAACCATATGGCCGTACCACTAGCAAATGCTGAATAATTAGAGTAGATCTGACCTCTCCATTTTTTACGTGTTTTCTGTGATTCCGATTTGGTCAGGTGGGACTTATGTAAGAAGACTATATGGCTATTGTGTCTCAGTAAGTAGGCATGTACCCGGTGTCTTTTCTGAATATCCCCCCAATCCCCGTACATTCCATGTCAGTATGGTATAAGACCCAAAGGTAATAAAGGGTCCCTGCATAGAGTGATATCTTGGGTATACCCCCGTAGAAAGTATAGCTGGGTGACTGAAATCGACCAGGAGCCTCTTATCCCCTCAACACTAACTAAACATGGCGCAGCGCTGGAACTATGCTGAGCCCAACAACAATTTAACGTAATCACAAAACGAATAATGGTGCGTACGCTCATAGGGGGTTGCTGCCATATTTCATGTTCTTGTCCTTATTGGAGTCAGAGCCTCGACGGCTCCACGGAGCCCAGGGGGGGATGTGTCATTGAATATGTCCAAGCCATCCATATCGTATGAGTACACTGGCGTAGACTGTGGTCGGCCCTACTAGAAAATATCAGCAAATCCCTTTGGACGCGGGGGCCAACCCTCGGTAGTGACGCTACAAACGATCAGCCCATATTGTACATACACAGAGTGTAAAATACAGTTCGTTACATTACTAATCTTCACTTGTAAAAGGATACATGGACCGCAGGGGGCCAGAGTCAGAGTCTGCCGGGTGAAAATTCAAAACACCACAAGGCCATCCGGGGGCGCTTTCTCAACAATGACAGGTATCCGTTGTCCAGTATATCATCTGCTGCACAAGGTGTAATGGTAGGGAATAGGTTGATGCTATGTTCCGAGACTGAGTGAATAGTGCTGTCCTCCGTTTCTGTGTGGATTCTGGTAGGGTCCTCCCGAAACGTCTCAACTACAGCAAGAGCTCCCTCCTGGTCAAGTTTTTGTTGTGTACGCGATGGTCCACTGCCGCCTTTGGTCGGAGTAGAATTCCGAGTATGCCGGTGTCCTATACTCGGTCAGCCATCGGAGCCCTGCGATGATTTGTCCGACAGGCTGCCCTGGCTCGAGCCCAGACCCAGGACCTCCAGCCATTCCTCCGCATCCGCCGGACTTTCAAAGAATTGAGTTTTCTTGTCATGTATGACTTTCAGTCTAGCTGGATATAGGAGGGCGTATTTGAGTTGTGCTTTCTGGAAACTCTTTTTCACTGCCTGATATGACGACCTCTGCCTTTGGGACCATAACCGTATAATCCAGGTACAACGATATGCGATGGTTCTCATATTGGATTAGTGCCTTCTCCCTCGCCTTTTGAAGTAGTATGTCCCGGTCTCTATAATTCAGGATTTTAACTATCAGGGGGCGAGGCAGCGCTCAGGGCCTTGGCGCCCCTGCTGGTATCCTATGAGCCCGCTCCACACAGAAGTTCGGCGACAGTCCCTCCGGCGCCACATTGTCCCTGAACCAGCCTTCCATGAATTCTGCGGCTTTGGTTCCCTCACTGCGTTCAGGCAGGCCAATTACGCGGATGTTATTGTGCCTGTTCCTGCCTTCTGAGTCTTCCACCCGGTCCAGAAGGCCAGTCACCTGTTGTTGTAGTTGATGGATGGCGGTGGTATTTGCAGTTATTTTCGGGTCCACGTCTTCAAGTGCTCGACCATGTTCCTTAACAGAGGCAGCCAGTTTGCAGTGATCCGCCCTCAGTAAGGTGAGACCTGAGGTTAATGAGCCAATCTGTGATTCCAATGCTGCTCTGGAGTTGGAATTTCCTTGAGTATAAGATCCAATTTATCCGATGTGCCCTCAGTAGATTCCATAGATGGTGTTCCTGGTAAAGGAGTCCGGCCCAGGGACCCAGAGACAGCAAGAGGGGCGCTCGTCTCGGTAGGGTCCTCCCGAAACGTCTCAACTACAGCAAGAGCTCCCTCCTGGTCAAGTTTTTGTTGTGTACGCGATGGTCCACTGCCGCCTTTGTTCGGAGTAGAATTCCGAGTATGCCGGTGTCCTATACTCGGTCAGCCATCGGAGCCCTGCGATGATTTGTCCGACAGGCTGCCCTGGCTCGAGCCCAGACCCAGGACCTCCAGCCATTCCTCCGCATCCGCCGGACTTTCAAAGAATTGAGTTTTCTTGTCATGTATGACTTTCAGTCTAGCTGGATATAGGAGGGCGTATTTGAGTTGTGCTTTCTGGAAACTCTTTTTCACTGCCTGATATGATGACCTCTGCCTTTGGGACCATAAACGTATAATCCAGGTACAACGATATGCGATGGTTCTCATATTGGATTAGTGCCTTCTCCCTCGCCTTTTGAAGTAGTATGTCCCGGTCTCTATAATTCAGGATTTTAACTATCAGGGGGCGAGGCAGCGCTCAGGGCCTTGGCGCCCCTGCTGGTATCCTATGAGCCCGCTCCACACAGAAGTTCGGCGACAGTCCCTCCGGCGCCACATTGTCCCTGAACCAGCCTTCCATGAATTCTGCGGCTTTGGTTCCCTCACTGCGTTCAGGCAGGCCAATTACGCGGATGTTATTGTGCCTGTTCCTGCCTTCTGAGTCTTCCACCCGGTCCAGAAGGCCAGTCACCTGTTGTTGTAGTTGATGGATGGCGGTGGTATTTGCAGTTATTTTCGGGTCCACGTCTTCAAGTGCTCGACCATGTTCCTTAACAGAGGCAGCCAGTTTGCAGTGATCCGCCCTCAGTAAGGTGAGACCTGAGGTAAATGAGCCAATCTGTGATTCCAATGCTGCTCTGGAGTTGCGAATTTCCTTGAGTATAAGATCCAATTTATCCGATGTGCCCTCAGTAGATTCCATAGATGGTGTTCCTGGTAAAGGAGTCCGGCCCAGGGACCCAGAGACAGCAAGAGGGGCGCTCGTCTCCCGCTGCCCATCTGATGTTTTGGCCCGGTGTCTGTCCATGTTGTGTCGCTACTGGCCTAGGTTAAGGTGGGCTAAGGCCTTTCAGGACAGGCAGACAGGGCGACAAATGGAGGAGATGGGCCCACCCCGCACCGCTTCACTCCGACCCCACCGCAGTGTCCCAGATGCAGGACATCCAAATGTAGCCAGATCCCCTGTCGCAGAGATGTCGTCCAGGAACAAGCGTGGGGTCACCGTGTAAGACCGTGTACGTGATACTCCAGTAGATCTGCACCTATAGCAAAGATCTCATCCACTAAGGAGGCTCCACAGAAAGGGGCAAATGAGGGGACCCTCTAAGAGGTGCCCAGTTGAGGGTGTTTCACCAGAGAACTCATCCTGTGTAACCAGGGGCAGGAGAGGCTTGCGTAGTCCACAATGGGCGTACAAGTCACATGTAGTCAGGCAGCGTCCCAGAGAGGCCAAGCAGCCGCCTGTCTTCACTTCAGACCACCATGTCCCCCCGCTCAGGTGCAGAGATCCGTAAGGTTTGGGGAGAGGCCCTGTGGGCCCCCCAGGAAGCCCCACGGCGAAGCGACAGCAGCAGCGCGGGCCCGGCCCACCCTGTGGCCATGCAGGAAAGAAAAAAAAACAACAACAAAAACTGATCGGGCCCAATACAGCAGCGTGATCACCTAGGAGCAAGAATGGGGTCCAGAGCAGCTAAGGCACAAGAGCGTGAAGGAATCCCAGCTGTGTCCTGGCGCAATCACAGTCCTCTCTTCTGTCTGTTTGCCCCTCACTCACACCCGCCAGCACAGTCTGGTCAGGGAAGTGTCTCCGCTATGGTAGGCACCAACAGTAGCTTTCAAACCACATTCACCAGCAGTTTGCTCTATCCTGGAGAAGGGGGGAGGGGGCCAGTAGCACAGGACTGGGGGTAAGTTGGCCGTGATGACTCGCCCCCACAATCGCCTCTGACATATTCTGGTGTCACCAGGGGGCCTTTGTCGCTCTCACACCTCGCCCGGCTCAGAGCGGGGGCACAGCAGGTCCTCACGGGCGTCCTCCGAGCCTCACCACAAGGCCCCCTGCGCAGTACTCCCGAAACAGAGCCCACCTGCAGATCCCAGCGCCGAAGCCCCATCCGTGCGAGACACGCACCTCAGGGCCGGTCAAGATCGCAGATCCGGTTGCAGCGTCTCTAAAGTTGTGGGGGAGCCGCTGGGTAGCAAGGCGCCAGGCCACCCATGCAATACGCAAGCCCGCAGCTTCCGCCCGATCCCAGCAGCAGACTGGCTGATCCGCCGAACTGCCCGAAAGCTCCGTCCCAGAGGTCCACAAAGGCGTCCAGAAACATAGGGGACCACAGCTCACCGGTACGTATTTTTCCCCCGGTGTTAGCAGCGCATGGATGGCGGTGTAGGAGGATTGATTCCCCCCCCCCCCGAGACTCCGGAGCTCTTTCGAGATTCGATTGCCATCTTAGGCAGCTAGCCACGTCCCACCGGACCCAACAAGAACTTGAACAAGAAATCTGAGACCTCATCATCTCTGCCTTTGTTCAGCTCACCAAAACTACATTTTTCTGAGACTCTCCCTCCCAGGCTATTTTAGAAAAACAGCAATGAAAGAATCCCTCTACATAGTCCTCAGTACTCTAGAACTCCAGCAGCATATTACCAAAAACATCCATTCCAAAAACATACTGACAGTCTCACCATCACATTAATGCATGCCTAGATACTGCTGGATTTGACAGGTCACATCCCCATAAGCTTCTTATTTATACATACCACACAGATGCATCACAGTCAACTGAAAAGAAGAAACTGACATTCTGCTCCTGCAAAGTCTTCCTTGTGGAACAACTCCTCCAACCCTCTATTACAGGCAGGCCATATCAGATGCCAATCTTCATGACAGACAGATATCATACATTGTGGAATGAAACACGCCACTGAAAACATGAACTTCCAAACCAAAATCCTCTGATCCATAGCACATGTAAGAACACAAAAAAAACAAGTGTGTCATAAGCAGACAAGAGATGCATAAAATGCCCTTGATAACCTCATCCAGCTTTGAATACAATGCCTGGCATGCACATCCCACATTACCACCACCAAAACCCCTTTCTACAAAACTACCATCAATTGAGTGACTAACTGAAGTAGTACACTTTTCAAGGATGTCCTGAACAACATCACCCTACTCCCAAAACCACAAATCCTACAGCCAGTCAACAAATATAATAACATGAACCATTTACACAAATACACAAAATCACATCAACAAGTTGAAACAGACATTAAGTTCACCTCCAATTCCCCACCGCTCCATCCTCAAGTGTAAAACGTTTGGTTTAATCTCATCATCAAAATGCTTAACTCTTGCATACCACCTTCTATGAAGATGACAGTCTCCCTTGGTCAATATTAGATCTTCTTACTGTGATGCCCTGACCTTCCAAACAGATCATCAATGTCTCGCTCAGCCAGGGAAGCTATGAATCAGATCAGAACAATAGGAAAACCCTTCTTCAAAACTGCCTACTAGCCGGATACAAACTAAATATTGACAAATCTGAAGTTTTACCACTAAACAAATTTTGCCTTTCCCATATGTTTCACGGTTCTGGCTTTGAATGGAATCCCAGGAATATTAAGTGTTTAGGAATTCTCTATGCCAACACTATTAAAGAAACTATTAAAATCAATCATACCGAAATAATTAAAAAGCTCTCTGTACTCATTGAGGGTTGGTCCTCTCTTTTCTTATCCTAGTGGGGGAGGTTAGCAACTATCAAGATGATGCTCCTCCCCATTATTAATTTTTAACTCTCCATGCTCCATATCTCTCTTCCAGCTTTTTTCTTCAAAACTATATACAGTCTCTTAACAAAACTTTTATGGAACAACCACAAAGCCAGGCTTTTCTTTCCCGTCTCCAACAATCCAAAGAGCTAGGTGGAGTTAACTTTCCAAACCTCAATGGGTATCACTCTGCTTTCACATTAAAACAAATCTGGCCTTTTTTAGCAGACTCTTTTTCTCCCTCCTTAACAGCCTGGAGTTCCCTTGAGCTTGTGCAATGTTCACCCTTTTCATTTTTTACAGCAATTCGCCTAACTCAGCCTTCAAAGCGTTTTCTCACCCCCATATTTAAACATTCCAAAGCTCTTGCCCTCTCATTGTCTCGTTCCTTTCTTTCGCAAGTTGAATTTCACACCCAAACTCCGATTTGGTATAGTAAATTCTTAAAGATCAATAACAGAACTGAAAGGAATCGATTGACAAAGGTATCATCACCTATAACCACTTACTTAAAGATAATTCCCCGAAGGATTTCTCAGAAATTTGTGATTCATTTAATATCTCCAACACACATTCTTCCCAATTCCCCTTGCTAAAGAACACCCTAGCGTCTATTATTTCCCAAAACAGCTCCCTGTCCACTACTGTTCTGACCCTCTCCCCTCTACCAGACTTTTCTATTCCTTTTAAAGCTACTGTCATTTACAATTTACTTTCCCATCCATCTATTGATAGGTCTAAATCTAAATTACAACTTTTATGGGAAAAGGACCTTGCCCAGGATTTCTCCCTCCAGGTTTGGAACTCTATCTATCTGGTCAAAAATACATATGGTCTCCCACTCAGCTAGCACCACACAGACTTTATTTTTTTTTATAACAGGCTCTTTTTCACCCCCTCTGATCGCCATCAATTTAGATTATTTGAGTCCCAAAAATGTTGGTCCTGTTAGTATACCGATAGTGATTTAA